>NC_061111.1:189752083-189932489 GCF_002878395.1 Capsicum annuum
TTACCCACTTCTCTTCTTCGTCCTTAATCTCAACCAACTTAGCATACGCCCATTTCTTGGTCTCCACTTTCTTCTTAAACTCTTCATTCCACCACCAATCCCCCCGATGATGCCCGGCCCGGCCCCTAGAAGTACCCAATACCTCACCAGCATTCTCCCTGATACACCTAGCCACCCTATCCCATATACTATCCACGTCTCCCCTACACTCCCACACCCTCATTCCCGCTAATTTCTCCCCTATTTCCCACGCATTCACTGGCGTCAAGCCGCCCTACTTAATTCTAGGTCTACACTCTTCTCCCCTTCTCTTTCTATCCTTCTTTATACCCAAATCCATAACTAAGAGCCTATGCTGGGTCGAAAGATTCTCACTCGGAATGACCTTACAGTCCTTACACAACACCCTATCCCCTTTCCTAAGCAACAAAAAGTCAATCTGGATCTTAGCTATCGTGCTTTGGAAGGTGATCAGGTGATCGTCCTTCTTTAGGAATCCCGAGTTCACCACCACCAGCCCAAAGGACCTCGCAAAATCCAATAGAGTAGCCCCCTCTTCATTTCTTTTCGCAAAACCAAAACCACCATGTACATCACCAAAGCCTCCCGGTAATGCCCCGATGTGTCCATTGAAATCTTCTGCTACAACAATCTTCTCCGAGCTAGGCACGCCTCTCACCACCTCATCCAAAGCCTCCTAAAATTACATCTTCTCCTCCCTATCCAAGCCCACTTGCGGCGCATAATCACTACACACGTTCAGGGTAAACCCCCCAATGACCAACTTAATAGTCATCAACCTATCGCTGATCCTCTTTACCTCTACTACCTAACCTCTAATCTCTTCATCTACTAAGATGCCAACTCCATTCCTACGCCTCTCGCTCCCAGAGTACCAAAGCTTGTAACCATCCACATCCCTAGCCTTAGACCCTACCCACTTGGTCTTTTGAACATACGCAATATTAATCTTCCTCTTTCTAAGAATCTTCACAAGCTCTATGGACTTACCCTGAAGAGTTTCTATATTCCAAGACCTAACCCTCAGCCTACCATCTCTATCCACACGTCTTTCTCTACCGCCCCTGAGACCAAACCTTGGCCTCCCTCCCACCCCCGTCCTTTTCTCTTCCCCTGCCCCTACAACAGCCCCCCGCCCCAACCCCCTCGAATATGACCCTATCCAACCATCAATGCCCACAACCACTACTACAAGAAAATATAAGAAAATATAAATAATGATAGTAACAAAGCAACGGGAGGAAATACAGGCTCACACAAATTAGAAGAAATAATCAAGAAACAAAACTAAAATCAAATAGGGAGAAAAAACAAAACCGAGGTAAGGACAAAACTAACAGTAAGAAAAATAGAGCACACTAATGGCCTGGCACCAAGGAAAAGACAAGGAGCAAAATAATCTAAAGAACCAAAGTTTGGATGACACCAGGACGCCTCCGTGCTGCTGATCCGGCAATGTTAGTGTTAAAAAGTGTTTTCTGGAATAAGGTCGACGGGAAAGAGGCCGCTGGTTACGTCGTCGGAATGTCCCCGGAGATTCGCTGAAGCTTCTTCAGAGACGTCGGAATCTGGACGTCGTCGGACGTCGGCCTACTTGTTAGGCCGCTGATGAGTACCTCCCCCGTTACCTAAGTCAAATCAACGAGAGCCCTAGCCCACCGGCGATAGCTGCGAAGGGACAAGAAAAAGGGTGAGGGTGGGAGAGATGAGAACAAGAAACTAGGAGAGAGAGATCAGAAGGGTGAGAGAGAAAGAGGAAGATAGGGTAGATCTTGTACGCTTCCGGTACGTCTGCGCCGTTGCCGGTGTCAGAGTTCGCCGGTCAGTCGAGGTGGTAGCGTTAAATTGAACGTTAGAGAAAGAAGCTTGTAATATATATATATATATATATATATATATATATATATATATATATATATTAGAAAATAGCCAAAACAAATAAAGTTTGAAAAATTAAAATGGAAAATTTGCAACGGGTTGAGTTGAAAAATAAATGTTGGAATTGGAGTTGAAAAATTGTGAAAACAACAAAAACCTGTTTTCCCTTTTTCAGAAAATTTTTTTGAAATTATTTTTCGAATTTTCATGGCCAAACCTCACAATTTCCAACTCCCAAACCTCACAATTTCCAACTCCGAAATTTTTTTTCGAAAAAAATAAAAAAAATTTCATGGCCAAACGGGCCTTAAATTAAAAATTTTCCTCCATTAGACACCATCTCAACTTTCAATGGAGCCGATGACCCCTCCAATTTTGAACTACTCATACACAATCAAGAATTTAAAATTTACAAAATCTAGGATCAAAAATAAAATTTTAACAAATACCCATTAAAATTCAACATGAATTCAACATTCTTATACCAACAAAAGAAAAAAGATCACGCTTCAATTGAAAGCTTTGAAAAAAATGTTTTTTTTTTGCTTTGATTTTTTCTGATTTTGGTTGTTGCCAGTATAGAATTATTCTTTGTTAGTGTATATAGTGTTATTTGGTTAGATGAGTTGTTGAATTATGAAAATACTGAATTGGTTTTGAATTTTGAATAATTATGAGTAATATGGGGGAGGGGGGGCATTGGAAGAGAAGGAGGGGGGTTGGAAGAGGAGGAGGAGGGGAGAGGGCTGCGTTTGCAAGGTAGATAGTGGGGGTAAGGGCTGGAAGAGAGGGGTAGGATGGGCGGGGTTGGTGGTTGTGAAGAAGAAAGAAAATGGGGTGGGGATGCCTTATTTTATTTAATATATATAAATATATATAATTATATATATATTTATATAAATAAAATAGTACATATATGTTTTTTTTTTTTAAAATATATAAAAATAATGTGTGGAATTTTTTTTTTAAAATAGTAATTTCTTACGTGGCAATAACGTGTCTCCAACGTGGCATTGACGTGGCGTTGATGTGTAGGCGAGTGTAACACACTCTCCGTTGTGAGAGCGGTATTATATATTAATAGTTGAAATTAATTCACTATGAAATTGTTAAGGGAGTAAATAAACAGAAGTTTAATTTAAGTGCTAAAGTAAGTTGGCAAAGACGTTCAGAGGAAATCATGTCTTTTCTCTATTTTTTATAATAAAACTTATGGTTAATTTTTTGTGAAATGGAAGATCTCATAATTGCGTGAAGCACTATCATATTCTCTAATTTAAAGTATAAATTAAATTTTTTATATTTTTTCTTAATTTCAATTAGCATGTGTTACTTTAAATTTTAATCTAGCTTTTTAAATAAATATTTATTTATATTTTAGACAATTCTTTACTTTCAACATTTAGATAACATATTTAAATCACAAGATTTTAAAAAATTCTTTATATTAGTTAAATTTATGTTTAAGTTAAAATCATATAAATAAATTAAAAACGGATGCATATTATACAAAGTCTAGCCGCCTAGAGTTGGCAGTATCCAAGTTTTTCCGAGAGGAGCCAGAATTTATGAAAAAACCAAGGGAAGAAAACAAAGGCAGGTAAGAGTAACGTGTAAGGTTGGCAAGACATTCATTATTCACTCATGGACGACTCCATCATAGTTGTTTCACATACTTGTCTTTCAACAATATCCACAAAAACTCATTATCTCGCTGCTTCTCCAGCTATGTTACGTATTTCAGTTCCAAGTGCCTTTTGATGTAACCCACATATTTCAAGAAAAACATACTACTATAAGAACGGGAAAATAGGTCCCCAAAAAATGAAAAATTCTCAAACTCAATAGTAGCAATTGAAGATGAGGAAAACATATGAAGGAGCAAACTTTTGGACCAAGGAAGAAGAAATACCAACCCTTCCACAAGACCTCATCATTGAAATTCTTGTAAGGTTACCTCTAAAAACCCTCTTGAAATTCAGGTGTGTTTCGAAATCATGGCTTTCTTTACTCTCAAATACTGAATTCCACAAAACCCATGTCAATTTTTCTATGAACAACCCCAAAATGACTGATTATACACTTGCTGCAGTAGCCACAGTCTCTGGTTTGGGTAAAATATGCCGTGTTTATACCATAAGCTCTGAAAATTCATCTGTTACTGTGTCTAAACATGGTTGCCCTCCGAAATCTTTATCTCTTTCAGCTTGGCTTTTGGGTTCTTGCAATGGTTTAGTTTGCTTAACTACTGATTCCTTTGAACTAATGCTTTTGAACCCATGTACGGGAAAGTTTAATGTATTTCCTGATTCAATTATTCACTGTGAAGTTGGTGATGGTGGTTATTATTTTAGATATGGATTTGGTTATGATGCATCTACTGATGATTATAAGGTTGTCAAGATCTTTAGTTTTCCTCAAAGTGGCGAGGGGAGACATGTGAATATGGTTAACGTTTATAGCTTAAAGGCTAATTCTTGGTCAAATATTCAAGGTTTTAATAGTGGTCATATAAATGGAAATGTGGGTGTTTTTGCAAATGGAATCCTTCATTGGGAAGGATGCCTTAATTGTCATATTTCGGGTGCCTATTCGGAGATTGTTACTTTGAATTTAGCTACAGAGAGATATGGAAAAATAGGACTGCCTAGTTATGAAGATGGAGGTATAATTCATTGGGCATTAGGTGTTTCAAGAGGGTGTTTGGTTGCTTGTTGCAACTATGAACTAAATAGGGCAGATATGTGGGTGATGAAGGAATATGGTGTCGAGAGATCCTGGACCAAATTGGTTGCCATCTCATCACCAGTTGATCATAGAGTTAAAATTTCACCGTTATTTGTGGCAGAGAATGGTGATGAGGTTCTGGTGATGCTTGGTACAGAGATAACACTATACAATTCAAGGAATGCATCATTCAAGCGACTTGCTGATTACGTATCGGGTGATTTTCTTCAAGTTCAAGTGGTCACCTACTTAGAGAGTCTTACTTCACCTCATATTTAGTGGCGTGATGATAGGTTACGCCCAAGGCCTCACACTATTTATACATGGTTAAAATTAATTTTTATCTGTATATAGTAGATGTTGAACCCTTCTTCTTGTGTTGTTCACTTTTCATAATTTGAATTCCTTGTTAAAAATTCAGGCTCCGCCACTGTTACTTGCACCTCAAAGGCAAAGAAACAAGGGGCAAAAGATCTCCCTGATTGCTTGGCGTCGTCCATATTCTCAAATTTGTTGATAACTTGTGTCTTGTTATTCCATAGTTTTTCATTTTTTCCTTATCATGTGAATATCACGCTCAGTTGGAGTTCTATATTTCTAAACAACTCATATCATTCACCATTGTCACCAAGTCTTTGGAATCCACTAAAGATCAATGCCGAATAGAAAAGATTTGGGTAATAAACAACTGCTTGGATGCATATTAAATATATACTGATTATATCCTCGTTAGCTTCATGAAAGTTCCTGGAGTAATTTGATTCATTTTGATACGTTGCTGAATAACTAGAGGCGTGAACCAGTCTGTTCCTTCGAGGACATCCAATAGAAGAATTTTGAATATATGACTTGAGTTGGTAGCTTGTAAAATAGACACATATTTGTTCAAGTGGTTTTAGGTTTATTACTTGAGATTTAAGCGCAAGTTCTCCCCGTGCAAGTTTTGGCATGTTTTCCTTCCAGGAACTAGGGTCATGCATATACCTGGTGCTCGTTAAGCACTCGCCCTCATGGATGATTCACCTTGCACGCACACAGACAGAGATACCTCCGTGTGTGTGTGTGTATTTTGTATGCGCGTGTGTGGCTGCAATGGTTATGTGTATATATGCATATCTATGTACATGGTGTCCATTGGCATGCCCCTGTGTGATGTGCGAGGGGGTTAAGGTTCCAGATCCGTGTGTTTTAAAGGTGAATTGAGCTGTTGAAGTTGCTTCAGAAAAAATTGGCAATTGGGCGTAGGTGAGTTGGACTTGACACTAGGGCTATTTTGAAAATGCTAACTGGACTTCATCTACCGGTCGTTCCTCTCGCATGGCAGCATTTCTAGGGATAATAGTTAACAGCGGCATTTCGGCGACGTTACCACACAGACTCACAATAACACAGCCATAAACTTTGAAAACATGAACAATTAAAAGGAAATACAAATAAAGAAGCTACTGGGCAGTTTATTCATCTGTTCTGCATCAGTAGAGGCTAATAACTACTCTGTTTGAGTGGAAGGAAGATTGCTGGTTCATTATTGATGCTGTGAAGTAGATGTCCCTGAAGGTTGTGCTCTAGCTTACTGAAAAAACTTGTTTAGTTTCTTGTTAGTTCGTTTTGTTGTTTCAGCTTCTTGGCTAGCTTTCATTTTACTCACAAGTTGGTGCAATGGCCTGTAAAATTTTTCTTGAAATTGGTAATTTAAGGAGTGGGACTTTACCTTGCCGATTTTCACACGTTTTTAATATATTGACAGAAAAGAAGGTTCTTGATTGGTTTCTCTACAATACTCTATCGTATTTCGTATATATCAGGACTGTGACTCTCCTCTCAACCCCAATCCCTTTCTTGACCCTCAAAACTCACTATTGAGTTGTAACCAAAGTAGATCAAGCGAAGGGATAATGTCCAGACGACACATTTGACCCAATGTCAAACTGGCCAAAGGCTCAGAAATGAGATGAGTCAGGGATTTAGAATGACTCCATTAACTTATAACCGAGAAAGAAAGACACTTTACTTAACTTTTAAAGTATAAAACCAAACCACAAAGTCTGTTAATACAGTTAAGAAACTGTTTAGACTTCACAGAAGTAGTTAGTACTGTAGCTAACTGCTTTTTGGAAATTTGTTATAGGTTGAAAGTTAATAGCTCATCGGAAGTTCTATATATATAGGTGTATACTATCATTGTAAACACTTGATTCATATTGACTGTCTATGAAATAAGATCAAACCACTCTCTCTCTTCTTTTCCATTCTTTCTTCTTCTTCATTTGTTCAATATGTTCTTAGCTATTCCATGGCTTGTACTCTGAGTTACAACATGGTATCAGAACAATCAATTTCTGTTTTTTACCAATTAGATAATCAGTTTTGGCATTCTGAGTTTCTTGAAACTACTTGACAGTTTCTTGACTTTTTCCCTTATCTTCTTTTGATTCTTGCTTTTGCAACGTTTCTCTGAAGAAATTTGTTCTAATTGAAAGAATCATGGAACATACTAATGGTGCAAATCATGTCCTTCTGGTGCAAATGTGGATGGGGTTCACTCTTCTGATGTTAGTGTTATGCAAATCATTTTGTTTCAACTTACTGGTATTGAAAATTATTCAATATGGGCTAGATCTATGTGTATTGCTTTGTTGGGTAGGACTAAGTTGGGGTTGGTCAATGAATCATGTGGAATCACTGGAAGAGGGTTAACGCAATAGTCTTGTCTTGGGTCATGAGCCCTGTGTCAAAAAATCTTATAGAAGGTATTATGTATGCATCCAGTGCACAAGCAGTGTGGAAATACCTTGAATGGTTTAATAAGGAGGATGGATCTAGAATCTAAAATGTACACAAAGAAATTGCGACACTGATGCAAGGATCTTTGTTGTGTCTGTCTATTTCTTTAAACCGAAGGATCTTTGGGAAGAATTTGAGGCATTAATGCCTGCACCAGGGTGTGATTGTGACAAGTCTTAAGGATTTTGTGTTGTACTTGCAAAAGTTGAAGCTATTTCAATTCTTGATGGGTTTGAATGATAACTATGGTCAAGCCAGGAGTCAAATCCTTATGATGAGTCCACTACCTTCTGTAAACAAAGCCTATGCTATGATTTTTGGAGATGAAAATAAGAATACTGTAGTTACCTGTGTAGTAATTTTGGGACCAAGTCCTAGTAACTTTTACATGGCATTATACACAACAAATTTTGGAGGAAATCACTCTTACAGTCATTGAAGTAGTGGTGGTAATTCTCATGGTCATGGACAAGGTACTTGTAACACTGGTTATAAAAAATATAAGAAGAATTACAACGTTGTCTGTGACTACTATAGTGTAAGGGGCACAGAAGGGAGGTGTGTTATAAGTTGATTGGATAGCCAGATGATTTTTAAGACAAAGAAGAAAGGTTCTGCAGGCAGCAGACATGTTGCTTACAAGGTGGCTACAGACTCCGTCAATGAAAATTTTAATCAACTTGGAACCTACTCAAATGGTGCACTTGATCAAAGCATCAAAGGTGTGAAGCAGAATTGTCAAGAAGGCATGTCTGATCTCACAAGACAAATTCAGTATAATGGACAACAAGCTATTCAATGTGGAGGAAATTCTATTCCCTTCACTAGGAGAGTAGCAAATGCTCAATCAGACCTATCTGAATTCTTCACCCTTAATGTCTGCAAGTGGTGGTAATGCAAAAGCCAATGCAAGTACTACAGGTATTTCTAAAGTTCTGGCATTATTAACTTCAAATGCACCTGAGTGGATCTTTAGACACAGTAGCTACAAATCACATGGCTTTTAATCTTGATCTTCTCATCACAAACACTGCCACAAAGATATACCACAGAAGGTGCATTTGCCTAATGGTGACATTTCAATGGTCACACACACTGGAGATAGTTCTATTTTTGCTACAAGCACCATATCAAATGTCTTCTAGGTACGTGAATTCAGATATAATCTATTATCTGGCTCTCAACTAACCAAAGAATTGCAATGTATTGCGTCCTTCTTTTCTAACTTTTGTCTCTTTCAGGATCTCTTCACTGAGGGTGAAGGAGATTGATAAACTAGATGATGGATTATACATGCTTACGAACAAGATGGCAAATAACAGAAAGATGAAAGATCAGATGAAAGATCAATTCACTAGTCTTGCTGCTTCTAACTCAGAAGTTGTGAAATTGGACAATTGTCAAATTGGACAATGATCTATGGCATATAAGATTTGGACATAGTTCGTTCATTGTAATGCCCCGTACGTTTGCAAGCCTTGTTAGATCCTAAAATGGACCTATATGATCCTTATCATGAGTGTAAAACATTTTAAGATGAGTTTGGGAACTTTGAAAAGTTTAGGTCGTGAAATGGGGCCGTGCGTCGCACGGGGAAGACTGCATTTTGGCCCCGCGTCACATGGGCCAACGCGAGGGGCTACTGCCTCAGCCTTGTGATGACCCTATGTTGCATGAGACTAGGCCCGCGATGGTCTTGTGCCGCACGGGGGTGGTTCACGTGATGGGGTGTGTGTCGTACACCCCCTTATTTACCTATAGGGTGTGTGTCGTACGCCCCCATATTTACCTGACGGGACTTCGTATTTTAAGCTATTTGCAAGGGTATTTTGGTCCTTATGCACTGAAAATCGTCCCCTATTATTCTATTATATTTTACCTCAGTCCCGTTCACCCTAAATCAATAACAAGAGCTCTCCTTTTTTATCTCTAAGTTATGAAGCAAGTCAATTCCATAAGAGAATCCAAAGGTCAAGCTTTCCTTGAATTCTTTTCGTCAAAAAAGCATGTTGAGCATTCCCAACTTTAATTATTATTGTGAAGTGTGATTTTAACTATTAATGTACATTCTATTGGTGATTTGAAGCCAGGGTTGAGAATATTTTTCATGAAAGTTTGCTATGAGTTATCCTCAATTTAAAAATCTATTTTCCTATATCTATTTGACGGTTTTGAGACTTGTACATACTATTTAAAAAGGTGGATTTCATTATATGGATTTGAAACGTTAAATGTTATAAATGATTGATATTATGGTCTTCAAGTCTTTTGAAAAAGATTTAATTTTCAATAATGAATAGAGATGACACACCATCTTTTTGAATCATCGAAAGTGTTGGATTTTAGGACTTGTTTTGAGATTCTTATGCAAATTTAATGATGAATATGACCAGATTTTTAAATGATGGGTTTAAGGAGTTAATAATGTTTTATGATAAAGATTTATTTGGCATGATATGAATAACTTGCACGTCTTGGTATAACGATATCAAATGTGAATTCCTTAATAAAAGATTTCATGGATAAAAATAAGAAAAATATTTTAATTGGGCTCAAAGAGGACCTTGTAGTTTCACTGAGAAGGTGTAGTCCTCGTAACCAATATCAAAGATTGTGTTTGCCGACGTGAGAGGTCTTGTCCTGAATGGAGGGTGACTATTGTATGCTTACTCACTCAGTTGTATGCAGTTATGTATATGATACAATGACCAAACTATGACTATCTCAGTGCATGCGACTAACATGGATTGGGGCCACGCCAGTTGAGTATGCACTGGACTCGTATAGCCCACGAGTTACTTAATATTGATGCAAACTACATAGTCCAGAATTAAAGGTTTTTAGTGATTATGTTTGTCTTACATTTTTGGTCATTACTACGTATTATCTTCATTATGAGTATGACATGAATTTTATAAACTGTCGTGGTTCCCCCTCCACCAAGGTTGCATACTAGTATTCATTATACTGATTGTCCTCGGACGCTATATCCTTTCATGATGTAGGTTTCGGAGCTCATCCCTGTGATCTGATTTAGCATTAGGGTTTCATTTGGGACAACAGCTAACATGTGGTGAGTCATCCATCTTTTGAAGGAATATGCTTATTTCTTTCAGTTAGACTTGATTTATTTTCGATTTATGCTATTTACCGGGGCCATATCCATTCATAGAATATTCACTCATTGGTTCAAGGCTTTGTAGACTCAGTCAATCAACTGTTTTATTTCACATTTCAAAGTCTGACTTTTGAATCATTCCAGTTATTGCACTTCATATTTTATGGGCCTAATTTCGCACTTAATCTATGACTATGCTTATGATGAAATGCTAAGGGATCATTTTGGAATTTCATTGGTTTGGGATGCCCCCCACATAGGGGTGGCAGCGGACCAGTAATTTTGGACCAGTCTGGTTCCAGTCACGCTTTGATACTGGTGACATAATGGTATCGGTTGCAACCAGGTACCCAACGGTCTGAAATTCGGTACCGGTGCGAACCATGAAATTTTTTTTACAGTTTCGATTTAAGTTGATCGATTTTGATCCGGCGTTGCCAAAAAATATTTGAATTTTTTAAAAAAATTAATTAATTTCCAGTTGTTGGATTATAGCCGTTGACAACGGTATTTTAGCCATTGGGGGCCAAGCAATGGCTATTTTGAGCCTCTCCCCCGCCCCCCAATTTACCCCGCTACCCCTTAAAATTTTCATTATAAATACTTCTTTATACCTATTCTTTTTTCTCAAGAATATTCTCAATTTCTCATACTCTCTCTTAATATTCTCATATTCTCTTTTAATATTTACAGTTATTGTATTAGCTAGTTAGAGTTGGAGATTTTTTGAAGATATTATAAGCTCCAATTATTATCTTTTAATTTCGACATTTGGTATACTTCTACTTTTACGCAGACGTTCGGTGTATTCGTTCTAACTTTAATCTCTATATTTTTATTTTTTAGTGTCTATATTTGTTTACTTACATTAATTTTTTAATTTATAATATTTATATTACTTGTTTTAATATTTTAATTATATTTAAACTTAATTATGGATGCCAATAAAAATAATAGTGGTAAAAAACAATCTTTGTAAGATTTTTTGTAGAAATAAAAAAAATAGTACTACTACTAGTTCATTGCCGCCTAGATCTAGTTATGTTAGTGAAACTTCTTTATCACAACCTAATGGTTTCAATGTTGGTGCCAGTATGAAATTAGATCATGAGACCCTAAGTAGGCATTATGACAATTTTGAGGAACACTTATCGAAAAAAACTGATATAGAAGAACAAAAATTAGGTGATACCCTTACCTCTACTAATTCGGTTACAAAATTACCGAAAGACGGTGAAGATCTTCCCCCTTTACGGAAATTTACTAGGTCCAAAGGTACCGAACATCGTAAAAGGTCTTTAGTTTGAAAATTTATGAAGCATGATAAGGTAAAAAATACTGCTACTTGCAATAAATACAAGAGAGTTATGAAATATTTGGCCGGGGGAAAGAATGGCGGGACAAGATTGCTAACTACACATTTGAGGAAATGTAATAAAGAATTTATTCATCTAGAAAATGAGGTTAAGGCAAAAAAAAAGTGGTACACCATTGCCGGAAGAATCTGTAGGAGGTAATATGGTTCAAGCGCGTTTAGACATGTTTAACCCGGCTGATCCAAGCTCATTATCGATATATAATGAAGATATAGATAGAGAAGAACTAGAGAAAATGGTTGCTGTTATGGGTTTGTCTTTTAGTTTTCCTTCCCATACCGATTTTATTCATTATATTCAACGAGTATATAATCCATCTTTTAAAATTTTTTCATGAAATACAATTAAAATAATATTTTTAAATTTTAAGCCGAATATTGTCATTTTCTTCATTGCTTACTTAGTAAATTTGATGGTAAAATATCTATTACTTCTGATATGGATTGTAGTGTTCTCGGTAATGATTATTTTACTCTCACGACTCATTGGATTGATCACCATTGGAACATGCAAAAAATAATTATTGCTTATAAATATGTTGACGAGACTAAAACCAATAGCTTTATATCTAGTACAATAGGGGATAGCCTGAAATATTTTAGAATTATTGATAAAATTATGGCATGCACATTAGATAATGCTTCTAATAATTTGAAAGCTATTAAGTTTTTAAAAGCTAGACTATGTCCTATGGATGATAATTATTTTCATGTTAAATGTACTGCACATATTTTAAATTTGATAGTACATGATGGTGTTGATTTATTTGAAAATGGTTGTTTTAAAGTTCGAGTTGCTTGTCGTTATATTTTTAAAAGTAAAAAAAGAGTCTGTAATGGATGATTTTAAACATCAATGTGAAGTATGTGAGATTCCATATAAAAAAGTTCCAAGAGAAATTCCTGCTAGATGGAATTCTTTGTATCAAATGCTTAAAGTTGCTTATATATATAATGAATCTATACAATTAGTTTATAATGCTCGTAATTCAAATCCTGATTTAAGGCTAGGTGATGATGATTGGATTGAAGTAGAAAAACTTTATAAATTTTTGAAAACTTTTTATCAAGCTACGAATACAGTATCAACTCAATACACTCCAACTATTTCTTTTGTTTTAGTAAATATTACTGCTATTTCTAAAGTACTTGTTAAATATAAAAAAAAAATTATCCTTACAAAGAGGTAATTGAAACTATGGTTGATAAATTTTTTTTTTTTTATCCCACAAAGTCATTTGACAGCTACTTTATTCAACTCATTTTACGAAGAACATGGTGTAATGATGATGATTCAAAAATTTTACAACAATTTAGAAATTGGACCTTGTGAAAATCCATCAGTTGAAACTTGTTGTGATAACATAATAGCTAAAGCTAGGAGTTTATATAACTTGTATCAAGTTATGGAATAAAATATTTCGCCGATCGAACCTTTCGAGACGTAGATATGATGAGTTAGATGATGAGATGAGTGAAGAACTTGGTCTTCAATGTTCTAGCAGTAATGATTTTGATTCGTATATTTCTTAGGATCGAGAAAGTATCAGAGATGTAAATGGACAATAACAACTTTTAGCATGGTAGAAGACCCGTACCAGATAATTTTCAAAACTTTCAAGGGTGGTTCAACACGTTCTAGCAAGTCAAGGTTCTTCAGTTTCTTCGGAGCAAGCTTTTAGCGCAACAAGAATTATAATTGGAGATCATCGATATTCGTTAGCAAAGAATAGTTTGGAGATTTTGATTTTATTTAGAGATTGGATTGATACCGAAAGAAGAAATTTTGGTCTCCCAAAATTACTGCCCCAAGTTGAATACGAAATAGATGAAATATTTGAGGAAAACAGTGATGGCGAATGGAAGAAATGGAGGAACAAGGAAAAAGAACAATTTCGAAAAATATATACGCCCAAGAAATAGCTAAGTTACATCTAGAATATTTTGGACGTTATAGATATTAATAAGATTCTAGAGTAGATATCTAATTCAAACAGAACCCTTCCTAGAAGGTGGTTTTATAGATTACATTTTCTTTTAATATTTGTAATAAATGTACAACGTACAAAATTTGAATAAATATAAAGGCTATCATCTTAATTTTATTTTAAATTTTGTCTTTTGTTTAATGCAATTATAGTTTATATTTGTAACTTTAAAGTTATGGAAAAAAGAGTTTAATACTTTAACTTTATAAAGTTAGGAAATTTTTTTATAATTTTTTATAAGTTTATGTTATAAAAAGTTAATGTTATGAGTTAACATTATAACTAATTTTAAAATTATATATTATAACTTAAAATTATAACTATTTTAAAGTTAATGCTAATTGTTTTATATATTAAGTTTATAACTTAAACTTATATAAATATAATTTAAATTAAAAAAGAATTACTTTTAAAATTATAACTTATTATATAAGTTAATAAAAAAATATTAGGTTAATATATCTTTAAGTTAATTATATTAACAAAATGTTATATAACTTATATATTATAAGTTATATAGGTTAGTAAAATGTTAATAAAAAAATGTTATATACGTTAATTATATTGATGATATATTAGTGAAAACTGTTTAAATAATTTAAATTTAAAAAATTACAAAAAACATTCCGGTATACTTCAATTGTCGGTTCAGTCCGACCCGGTTCGGCACCGGTAACCAACGGACTTAGGCGGAACGTTCATATTTTCTGGTAGATCGATTTTGGTAGTACCAATTTTGGTACAACACACTAGTAAGGATGCACGGGTACTGGTTAAACTGTTCTAACGATAACAGTTTCGGTGTGTTGCCAGGTCTACCATCATGGCTAGGGCCATGGTTCAGGCAGTGAAAAACTTAGTATCAGAGCATGATTCAGGATCCCAGGGTGTCTGCAAAGCCGTGTCAAGTAGAGTATTTTTTATGGGGCTACAAGATATTTAGTAATATTCCCTCTTTTCTTTATATTCTAATTCGTGCTAAAGAGTCTAAATTTCAATGAATTATCCTAACTCCTGATATTTTCGTATTTCAGATCATGCCTCCAAGAAGAGTTAACAGTCAAAGAGCTTCAATGGGAACCACCGTTTCTACTGGGGCAAATGCTGAAAAGGTTCATCCTACTCATGGGATGCGGACCTGTAACAGATCTTGTACTTCTAATTACTCTTGTTGGGATGCCATCAGCCTCGACTAGTCCTCTCTGGACTCCTAAGACTGGCACCACACACGAATAATAGCCTCCACAGGGGGGAGTTTCTAATGCTAAATTCAGATAGATGATTCATATGCTTGCTCAAATTGTGTTGTCTCAGTCCCGTATTTCAAGTAGTGTTGGTTCTGCTGTTGGTTTTTTGGATGCTACTCGGGTTAGGAAGTTTATACGGCTAAACCCACCAACCTTCACTAGGTCCAAAGCTAAGGAGGATCCTCAAAAGTTTGTTGATGAAATGGAAAAGATTTTTAGGGTGATGTACGCTAGTGATACTGATGGGGTGGAGTTTGTAGCCTATCAGCTGAAAGGGGTGGCCTATCAGTGGTATGATGAGTGGAAGGAGATTAGGAGTGAAGATGCTAAATTTGCTATTTGGGAGAAATTCTCTAACGTCTTTCTTGACCACTTTTCCCTTGAGAGTTGAGAGAAGCCAATGCTAAGGAGTTTGTGAACTTAAAACAAAGAAAGATGAGTGTTATGGATATGCTTTGAAGTTTACTCAGTTTTCTCGTTATTCTCCAGAGTTGGTGTCTAAAGTTAGGTCCCAAATGAGGAAGTTTGCTTCTGGCCTTTCTGATGATAAGATGGTGCTAGTGTTTAAGGGGGCTATGCTGAATAGTGACATGGATATATCCAAGATTGGTAGTGTACATACACCAGCTAGAAGGTGAAAATAAGAGATAGAAAGAAGTGGAGGAGAGTCAGAGTAAGAAAACTAAGTATATAGATTAAAATACTAGTTAGCATCACAGTGGTAAAAGAGGCAGACAATGTCTAAGAAGTAATTTTGGGGAAATGGTCATTTCTCAGTTGGTGCACCTACTCATAGGCCTTTAGGTGATCAATGGTTCCAGGATACAAGGTACCCAATCTCAGGCTAGTGTGGAACAGTCGACTCCATCTTATTATCCCTTTCGCATATATGGGAAGCTTCATCATGGGGTCTGCCGCTATATTAAGGGGTGTGTGTTATATTTGTGGCCAAACTGGCCATTTTTAGCACGAGTGTCCCTCGATGAAAGGAATAATTGGGGGCAATAAGGCCTAAGCTACTACTTCTTCCGCCCCAGCTATGAAGGGCACTACTTTTAGTATAGGTGGGGACCGCGATCATCTGTATACCCTTTTTACTCATCAAGATTCAGAGGACTCACCAGATGTTGTCATGAGTATGTTGTAGATTTTCTCCCATGATGTTTATGTGCTACTTAACCCCGGTTCTACTCTATCTTATGTGATCCCTTATGTGGCAGTGAATTTTAATCTTGGTCATGACAGTATTTCTGAACCCTTCTCAGTTTATACCCCTATTGGTGAGTCCATTATTGCTAAGAGGATCTATAAAAATTATGTCATCTATTTTTCATCAGGATATTGTGGTGGGTCTAGTATAACTTGACATGGTAGACTTTGATGTTCTTCTGGGATGGATTGCCTCCGTTTTTGTTATGCTACCTTAGACTATAGAACTAGAAAAATCACTTTTTATTTTCTAAATGAACCAATTATAGAATAGGAGGGTAGTTACTTGGCACCAAATGGATATTCATTTATTATCATAGAGCCCAAAAGTTGATATCCAAAGGATGTTTGTATCATATAGTCCGAGTCAATATTTTAGCTCTGAAAATCCCTCACTGCAGTTTGTTCCTATTTAATGAGTTTTTCAAGGTCTTTTCTGGTGATTTTTCCAGAATTTTTCCAAATAATGAGATAGAGTTTGGGATTGATCTTTTTTCCTATACCCGACCCATTTTCGTTCCACTGTATAGGATGGCTCCTACGACGCTAAAGAGTTGAAAAGGCAGTTAAAAGGCCTACTTGATAAGGGTTTCATCTAACCTAGTGTATCTCCCCGTAATGCTCTCGTACTCTTCGTGCGAAAGAAAGATTATTCTCTTCATGTGTGTATAGAATATCGTTAGTTGAGTAAGGTCACCGAGAAAAATAAGTACCCTCTTTCAGGAATCGATAATTTTTTTGACCAATTTCAGAGTGCTAAGTGTTTCTCCCAAATAGATCTCCATTCGGGTTACAATCAATTAAAGGTTAAAGAGACTGATATCCCTAAAACCGCTTTCCAAACCCAGTCTAGGCATTATGAATTTTTGGTCATTGTTCAGATAATTTTTGAATCTGTTTGTCATAGTCTTCATTGATGGCATGCTGGTGTACTCCCACAGTGAGGAAGAGCATGCCAATCACGTTTGGATCGTACTTTAGACCCTTAAGGACCAAGAGTTGTATGCCAAACTTTTCAAGTGTGAATTCTAGCTTAGTGCTATGACTTTCCTTGGGCATATTATTTCTAGTGAGGGAATTGACTTGATCCCCAAAAGATTGAGACAATGAGGAAACTGCTTAGACCGATGACTCCAACCTACATCAGGAGTTTCTTGGTTAGTGGGTTACTATAGGAGGTTCGTGGAAATTTTTTCGTCTATATCAGCTCTGCTAACTAAGTTGACTCAGAAAAAGGTGGAGTTCCTACAGTCCGATGTTTGTGAGGGCAGTTTTGAAAAGTTGAAAGATCGATTGACTACTGCTCCTATTTGACACTTCCTAAGGGTACTGAGGGATTTGTGATATATTGTGATGCATTCTGGGTGGAACTTGGTCGTGTATTTATGAACCATGGTAAGGTGGTGGCTTATGCGTGCAGGCAACTTAGGTTCATGAGAAGAACTACCCACCCATGACCTGAAATTGGCTACCGTAGTCTGTGCACTTAAGATTTGGCGTTAGTATTTTATAGGGTGCATGTGGACATTTTTACTGACCATAAGATTCTGCAATATATTTCTACCCAAAAGGATTTGAACCTCAGGCAAATGTGGTGACTCAAATTGCTGAAAGATTACGACATGACTCTGCACAACCACTCAGGTAAAACTAATGTTATTGTTGATGCTCTTAGCAGGTTTTCCATGAGGAGTCTTTCTCATGTTAAGGAAGATAAGAGAGGCTTATAAAGGACATCCATCGTCTTGATAAGTTAGAAGTTTTGACTATTTGACTCTGAGAATGGAGAAGTAATCATTCACGAATGGCTAAGTCATCCTTCGGTGTGAACTTAAGGAGAAGCAAACTAATGATCCCATACTTATGCGAATCAAGAAAAATGTTGGCTAATAAAAAGTTATGGTTTTCGAGATTGGGGTAGATGATATGTTGCGGTATCAAGAAAGATTGCGTGTTCCCAATGTTGATGGGCTACGAGATAGGATCTTGACGAAGCCCACATCTCCAGATACACTGTTCATCCCGATTCTAATAAAATATATCATGATTTGAAAGAGATGTATTGATGGAATAACATGAAAAGTTATGTTGCTAAGCGCACAAATTGTCAACAAGTCAAAGTTGAACATCTAAGGCCTGGTGGTATGTCCCAAGAGATAGCTATTCCAATGTGGAAGTGGGAAACGGTAAATATGGATTCATCACTGGCCTTCCACATTATCGCAGCCTGTTTGATTCCATTTGGGTCATAGTTGATAGAATGACCATGTTTGCTCACTTTCTACCTGTAAGGACAACTTATTCGGGAGAGTATTATGCTAAGCTATACATTCAGGAGATTGTTAGATTGCATGGGGCCTCTATGTCCATCATATTCGATAGAGGTACAAATTTTCTTCTCAGTTTTGGGTTTTTTCAGAAATGTTTGGGCACACAGGTGAATCTTAGCACCACTTTCCATCCTCAAACATACGAACAAACAAAACTGACTATTTAGACTTTAGAAGATATGCTAAAGAGAGTGTGTTATTAATATTAGAGGTAGTTGGCTAGGCTATTTACCTCTCATAGAGTTTGCCTACAATAATAACTATTACTCTAGCATCCAGATGACACCATTCGAGGCTCTGTATGGTAGAAGGTGTAGATTATCAATTGGATAGTATAAAGTGGGTGAAACTATATTATTCAGGCCTGACCTTGTGCGTCAAGCAGTAGAGGTAGTTAAGGTTATTAGAGAGAGGCTTAAGACCTCTTAAAGTTGCCAAAACACCTATGCCAATGTGAGGCGAAGAGAGTTGGAGTTTGAAATTGGTGATTGGGTATTTTTGAAAGTCTCTCCTATGAAGAGAATGTCGAGGTTCTAGGAAAAGGGTAAGCTCAGTCCTCGCTACATTGGCCCTTATTAGATTTTGAGAAAGTTTGGGAAAGTTGCTTACGAGTTAGATCTGCCCGTGAGTTTGGCGTTGGTTCACCCTGTGTTCCATGTGTCTATGCTTAAGAAATGTGTGGGTAACCCTGCTCTTATAGTCCCCGTAAAGAATATTAGTGTGAAAGATTCCTTGTCATACAAGGACGTTCTTATAGAGATCCTGGATAGGCAAGTTTAGAAGTTGAGAACCAAGAAAATAGCTACTGTTAAAGTATCGTGGAGAAATCAAAAGCTATATGAAGCTACTTTAGAATCAAAATATGCTATGAAATACAAATATCCCTCTTTGTTCGTGTCCTCTTATAGAATTATGGAAGATACTAGTCTTAAGCTTACTCTTGTTCTTTGATATGTTCCCTAAATATACTATTCTCATTCCTATCTCATGTTAAATGTGCCTTTAATCATCATTCAGAGACGAATGATCCCAAAGGGGGATAATGTAACGCCCCGTACGTTTACAAGCTTGTTAGAGCCTAAAATGAACCCGTATGACCCTTAGAAAAAGTGTAAAACATTCTGAGATAAGTTTGAGAACTTTGGGAAAGTTTAGGGCATGGGGGAAGGCTACATTTTGGCTTCGCATCGCATGGGCCTGCGCGAGGGGCTACTGCCTTAGCCCTGCGATGACCTTGCACTGCATGGGGGTGGGCCACGTGATGGGGTGTGCGTTGTACCCCTTCCCCCCTTATTTACCTGATGAAATTTTGTATTTTAAGCTATTTTCAAGGGTATTTTATTCCTTACGCACTTAAAATTGTCCTCTATTATTCTATTACATTTTCCCTAAATCCCATTAACCTTAAATTAATAACAACTCTCATTTTTCCTCTCTAAGTAAAGAAGTAAGTCAATCCCACAAGAAAATTCAAAGGTCAAGCTTTCCTTGAATTCATGTTGAACGCTCCCTACTTTAATTATTAATGTAAAATGTGATTTTAACTATTATTTATGTACATTTTATTGGTGATTTGAAGTTCGGGTTGAGAATGTTTTTCATGAAAGCTTGCTATTGATTATCCTCTATTTAAAAATCAATTTTCCTATATCTATTTGAGAATTTTGAGACCTGAACATACTATTTGAAAAGGTAGATTTCATTATATGGATTTGAAACGTTAAATATTATAAATGATTGAAATTATGACCTTTAAGTCTTTTGAAAAAGCTTTAAATTTCAATGATGAACAAAGATGACACCCCGCCCTTTTGAATCATCAAGTGTTGGATTTTATGAATTGTATTGAAATTCTTATGTAAACTTAACGATGAATATGTTCATGTTTTTGAATGACGGGGTTAACGAGTCAATAATGTTTTACTATAAAGATTTTCTTGGCATGATATGAATGACTTGTAAGTTTTGGTATAACAATACCAAATATGAATGCCTAAATAAGACACTCCATGAATAAAGTAAGGAAAAGTATTTTAATTGAGCTCAAAGAGGACCATATAGTTTTCCCGAGAAGGTGTAGTCCTCATGACCAATACCAAAAATTGCATTTGCCGATGTGGGAGGTCTTGTCTTGAGCGGAAGACGACTACTATATATTTGCTTCACGTAGTTATATGCAGTTATGTATATGATACAATGGTTAAACTATGACTACTATAGTCCATGCGGCTAACATGGATTGAGGCCCCGCCAGTTGAGTACAGACTGAATCCATATAGCCCGTGGGTTGCTTAATGTCGGTGCAAACTACATAGTCTAGAATTAAAGGTTTCAAGTGATTACATTTATCTGGCATTTTTGATCATTACTACGAATTATTTTTATTAGGAGTTTATGATCTGAATTTTATAAACTGCTATGGTTCCCTCTCCCCTGGAGTGCACATTAGTACTCATGGAACTGATCGTCCTTGAACGCTACATCCTTTCGTGATGTAGGTTCCGAATCTCATCCCCGCAAATCAGTTCAACATTAGGATTGCATTCGGGATGACAACTACAGGTGGCGAGCCATCCATTTTTTGGAAGGATATGTTTATTTATTTCTGTTAGACGTGGTTTATTTCAATTTTATGGTATTTATCAGGGCTATGTCCCGGCATAGGATATTCACTCATTGGTTAGAGGCTTTGTAAACTGAGTCAGTTAACTATTTTATTTCACATTTCAAAATTTGATTTTTGAATCATTTAGGTTATTGCACTTCACATTTTATGGGCCTAATTTCACACTTTATCTCTGACTATACTTTTGATGAAATGCTAAGGCGTAATCTTGGACTTTCACTAGTATGGATGTCCATCACGATTAGGGCCACGGTTTGATTCGTGACATCTATAGTCTTACAAAAGTATTTCCTACTAGTTTGCAATCTATTCGTAACTGTACAGTATGCCCTTGTGCTAAACAAACTAGAATTCCTTTTCCTTCTAGTAGCATTAAGAAACAAGCTATATTTGATATGATTTATGTAGACCTATGGGGATCTTATAAAACTTCTACCTTTGATGGAAACATATATTTTCTTAATATGGTAGATGACTATTTTTGCTTAAGCATAAGTCTGATGTATATCTTGTGTTCAAATAATTCTTTGCCTACACTAGTCAGTTTAGTAAAATAGTAAAAACAGTAAGATCTGACAATGGGTACAAAATTCACAAATATTTTATAGCAAGACCTGTTTGAGCAATTAGGCATAATCCATCAAAGAATTTGTGTCTACACCCCTCAACAAAATAGTGTTGCTGAGAGGAAACATAGACATATACTAAAGATCACGAGAGCTATTAGAATATTTATATTTCTATTAAGTTCTGGGGTCACTGTGATCTATCTGCAGGGTATTTAATTAATATGTTACCTACTCATGTGCTGAACAACAGGTCTCCTTATGATGTTTTTTTCAATAAAAAGACCAATATTGAGCATTTAAGAATAATAAGTTGGTTTGTACTTTGCAAAAATGTGTCTCAAACTGATAAATTACTATTTAGATCTAAAATAGTTGTACATATGGGCTATTGAGAACTTCAAAAAGGCTATAATTTATATGATCTCAGCATTAATTCTTTTCTGTTAACATAAATTTTAAATTTAAGAAAATGTGTTTCCTTTCTTTACCAATCATCTGTTGAACAACCTGTAGTTGCAACTAATAGTCATCTCTCAGCAGATTGGACAACTCAAGTATTTATTCCTTTTTCTGAGCATCAAACAAACACTCAGCATGCGGCTATGCCTAATGACATGCCATCACAAGTTGGTCTACCACCAAAATCAATAATACAACAACAAGAAATTGTTGAGGTACAACAACAAAAATTGTTGAAATACTGCAACAAGAAGTAGTTGAATTACAACAACAACTAGTTGCTAAGGTCTTACACCAAGCAATGTAGTTTAGACAAAGAAGCCATCAAGATATAAACAATCACCTATATGATTGAAGGATTTTGTATCTCTTAACATATATTAGGATCTATATAGCCTTGACAAATATATTTTCTATGATAATCTTTCTACTAACTATCAGGTTTACCTTACTACTTTCTCCTCTATTTCAGAACCTAATATATATCATGAGGCAATAAAGGATTCAACAGCCCAGGGGAGAATATTATGTGTAGGCTATTAAAATCCTTGTATGGTTTGACCAAGAACCAGGACAATGGAATACAAAATTGACTGAAGCTTTTTTAAGCTTGGATTTGTTCAAAGTTAACATGACTACTCATTGTTTATGAAGAAATCAAATCGATGGATCACTCTCTTCTTAGTATATGTTGATGATATGCTTATCATGGGAGATAACCAAAAGTTGATTTAAGAAACAAAGAGTGCTCTACAAAACGCTTTCATGATGAAAGATTTGAGAGAACTTAAGTATTTTCTAGGCATTGAGTTTACAAGATCAAAGTTGGGAATTACTATGCATCAGGAAATATGCCTTGGAGCTAATTTTAAAAGTAGGGTTAACATGTACAAAACCAGTAATTACACCAGTAGATAAAAACACAAATTTAACATCAATACAAAATGATGAACTAACACAATACAAGCACAATCCTAGAGAAGATCCACCATCTGATCAAGGTGCCTTTCAAAGATTGATAAAAATGTTATTGTACTTGACAATAACCACGCTTGATATATCATTCAGTGTGCAAAACATTGATTTAGTTCTTACAATCTCTAAAAATGTCATATATGGAGTTTGCTTTAAGGATTGTGAGATATGTTAAGAAACAACCTAGACAAGGGTTACTATTATCAAGCAACTACAAGAATGAAATAACTGCTTTTTGAGTTGCAGATTGGGCTGCTTGTCCAATACTAGAATATTTGTTATTGGATACATGATAAAATTTGGATATTTATTGGTTTCCTTGAAATCTAATAAACAAGATGTGGTTTCAAGAAGTTCTACTGAATCTGAGTATAGGAGTATGGCCTCGACTGTTGCTGAATTGACTCGGTTACTAGGATTGGTAAAAGAAATAGGATCAAAAGTTACACAACAAATAAAAGTTTCCAGTGATAGCAAGTCAACACTTCAAATAGCTATAAATTCAATATACCATGAAAGGACCAAGCACTTAAAAATTGATTATCATTTCACAAGGGAGAAGATTTAACAAGGGTTGGTCACCACTCATTATGTTCCAAAATCTGATCAACCAACATATATATATTTACTAAAGCGGCTCACTAGGTGAAACATGAGTATTTAAAATCTAAGCTAGGTGTGTTAAACATATTTTATCCTACCTAGCTCGGGAGAGAGTGTTAAAGGATAAAGCCTAATCACAAAGTCTATTAATAAAGTTAAAAAACTGTTTAGACTTCACAGAAGTGGTTAGTACTGTGTTTTCTGAAAATTAGTTGTAGATTGATAATTAATAGCTCATTAGAAGTAATATAGAGAGAGAGACTATCATTATAAACACTTGATTCATATTGATTCTCTATGCAATAAGATCAAACTACTCTTTCTGTGTGTTCTTAGTTATTCTATAGCTTGTACTCTGATTTACAACAATACTATTTCAGGTCGAAAAACTCTATATGCGTGTCATCATGTCAGGTTAGGCCAACATTAGAACTACATGTTACCTTTCTGATCTAGCACCACAGGCGATGGCCAAGGATCGTCTTCTTGATAGGACAACAAAGAAAGAAGGAATATACGCTTAACCTTTCACCCTAAATTTTTGAGTGATACTTCAAACTTTTATATTTCTTCTCTGTTTCTTTAAGAGAGTGTTACTAAATTGATCTGAAGCCGTCTATGAATTTGCTAGTTTTATTTTAGGGAAAAGGATAAAAAATACCCCTCTACTTTGATTAATTGACTAAGTTTGTCCTTCATTATACTTTGTGGCCATTTATGCCCTCGCTGTCACGAAAGTTAACACATATACCCTCAAAACTAACAGCGTGCCCCAAATTGATCAAAATTAACTAATTTCAATTTTAACCCGACCCGATTCACAATCCACCGACCCAACACCGTCCAATTTAACCCCTTTCCGTCATATTTCTTTCTCTTTCCCTTCCCTTCATCACCTCCTCCACCTTTGAAAGTAAAATACAGAGCTAAATGCAAGTAAAAAAGAAACAAATAAAAAAATAGCAACAAAGTCCATGGATGATGATTTCAATAATCAGTTCCTTTGAATGATGCTCTCTCTGATGAGATTTTTGCAAGACGATCGCTTCTCCACCATCTACATCTTCAATAGCTAGCGTGAAAGTCAATAACCGCTGTCTAGTTCGTCAGTCGGTATGTGAAGAAGGTCGGAGAGCCAGCGCCATTGCCACCGCCACCATCACTTCAAAGTCATTGGCACACCCGCAAAAGACGCAGAGGTTTGCATTGGAATTCAACGACGTCCACGTCTATTTTTTGAAATTATCATTTCCTATTGATTCTTGTTTTTACTAAAATTTTGAGATTGAAAGTAATTTATTCTGGTCTAATGCTCTATATAAATTTATTCTTTTACTAGTCATTTGCTCTGTATTTTCCTTCCATGGCTGGTCTATTTGAAAGTTGAAAAAAGAAAGATGGAGGAGGTGAAGAAGGGAAGGGAAAGAGAAAGAAATGTGACGGAAAGGGGTTAAATTAGACGGTGTTGGGTCAATGAATTGTGAACCGGGTCGGGTTAAAATTGGAATCAGTTAATTTTGATGAATTTGGGGCAGACCGTTAGTTTTGAGGGTATATGTGTTAACTTTCGTGACAACAAGGGTATAAATAGCCACAAAGTCTAATGAAGAGCAAACTTTGCAAATTAATCAAAGTAGAGGGGTATTTTTGACCCTTTTCCCTTTATTTTATTTCCCTCAGGTACCAAATATTGCAAGATGTATATTGAAGCACCAAATAAGTACTCTCAAATCAAGTTATCAACTTTTTGAATCAAATTCTATTATATCAATGTTTAGCATTATTTCATCTAAAACTTGCTTGTTTCGATATTTTCTATGTATTATATATTTTCTTTTTAATTATAGCGATAAAGACTGTGTATATTCTACCTTTTTAGACCCCAAAAGTGAAATTACCCTGGGATGTTCTTGATTAACAATTTGTTAGAATATGATAACTAGATAATATGAATTGGATTTTCAAAACTCAAAAAAAGGAGAGAAGAATTGAATCTCTGATATAATTCCAAAAGGAGCTCTTGAGAAAGTTACAAATGAAAAAGATACATAAACAATTTTGTTTTTCTCTTTTTGTGACAGATTTTGTTGCATGATATGACTGAATATAATATTTTTATTAAAGGAAATAGGCAAAAGAAATCGATAAAATTTTGCTCCTACGACCAAAGGCCAAGAAACAAATACATCATCTACGACTTCTGTTTTCCATCAAAATAATAACAAGATGGAAAGGGACCTAAAAGCGGTTCCTCATATGTACAGGGAAAAACAACTTAGCATTATGCCAAAAGAAAGTATTTGTTGAACCCAAGATATGAATAAAAGCATGATTTTCACCTACATTTGGACAAGAATGAGGGAAAAGATCAATATGAACGAAACTCACCTAAAAATTTCTTTGATGCGCCTGGTAATGTCAGCCATAGGCGGCCGCCTTTCCGGGTGCTGGGATGTACAAGAAATAGCAAGATGTAGTAATGAAACCATTTGCTCTTCAGAATTCTCCAATCTAATTAACTCAGGATCAAACACTTGTATTGTCCACCTCTCTTTAACTATAGATTTCACCCATTTAGGCAGGTCAATTCCCTCTTCGTTGATGACACTGTTAGGATTTTTACCCGTTAGGAGCTCTAACAGAATGGTGCCAAAGCTATAGATATCGGCTTCTTGGGAAACATTTCGAGTGTCTGTCACCTCAGGGGCACAATATCCAGTCATTTTGGCGTTTGATATGGAGGAAATCAACTGTGCTATGCCAAATTCTGATACATATGCGTCGTAGTACTCGGTGAGGAGAATGTTAGATGACTTGATGTTGCCATGAGTGACTTTAGGGCCTAATGAATGGAGATATTCAAGACCAGTGGCAACCCCTTGTGCAATTCTGCTCCTAATCTCCCATGTCAATGCTTCTTTTGAAACTTTTTCGCCTAACAAGATCATCAACATAATCAAAAGGTTAAAACTCGCTCGTAGTAATAATTAATTGGCTAGCAATATGACCAAAATCAACAGCTTGCCACTTATTTTTCGACCATCCTTTTTTGATTAACTACCTTGCTTAATTAATTTGTTACTTTTTCCTCCAAAATAAGCTTTTCTCCTCAACCGAGTGATAGACCATCTTATGGCCGATGTGATTACCAGCCAAAGGGATTAAAGGCGGGATTGAATGCGACTCTACCAATACCAATCTCTTCTGGAACAAAGAAAAGTAACTCTGTCTCGTATCGGTAACGATTAGCATATTCTTTTATTTTTTGAGAGGTGGGAACCCTTACATAAGAGCAGTGAGTGACCGAGCAGTATAGTAGTCTGCTGGACAAACTTGGGGTAACAATGTCGGTAGCAAAATGATAATTTCTGAGAACAGACTCCAAAATACCAGAAAGTCAACATTATTTTTCACTTCCTCAGTTTATATACAGTAATAATTGTAGGTTCTCAGAAAATAAACTATGATACACATACCACGTGAAGGAATAAGTTTTTGTTCCAGAAGACAAACCAATGATACTTGTAAATTTTTAGGATTTTATAGTTGACACTCGTAACATCTAGTACAACATTTAATTTGGGAACAGAGCACTTTGTAAAAATGCAATTATTTGTTGGGATAACACAAAGCAGAATGTGAGTTGGTAGAAGACCTATTCAGCCATGGAGGCTCTCCCTCTACACAGGAAGAGCTAAGGTTCTCGTTGTCACTTTCTCTCCAATAGATATCAAATAATGTTACATGGGTCCTTCATTAACTGTGATGTGAGCATGAGTAGGTGAATATTTGTGTCTACTAACTGTTTTGGAAGGGATAAATGTATTGATTGAGGATCGTTTGTTAGAATGAATAAGAATAATATCGAATAAGTGTATTAGTAATGCTGTGGTTAATAATGCTAATTAGTAGCAATGGGCTTATTTCTTCTAATATTTGATTTGATGTATTAAAAATAACATATATTATTATATTTCTAAAATAGTATTGTTTGTTTATAAAAAATATCCTCTTAACATTCTATAATGTTGTATACTTTCTCTGCAAAAGGTCTTTTTTATTTATTTATCATTCTTAAAGATGAAAAACAAAATAAAATTGATATTCTCACCTAATTTATTTGGGGGGTAAATTGTCATCATGTTGATAAATTAAAAAGCTATGATCCAGACTATACAAAATATAAAGTACGAGCATGAAAATAGAAAACCTGCACCAACGACAATGTGTATCTCATCAATAAACGATATAATCTGTCCATGATTTTTCCAACCTACTTCATAATAAAGGCAATTAAACACAAAACACAACATAATAATATAGACAACAATTATGATTATTAACCTGTGTATTCAAAACCGAAGGAGGAAGACAAACAAAACACAACATAGTAGGGAATAGGCATGACATAAAACCTGAGCAGCTGTGAACAACATAAAACTTCATTTAACAGCCAACATATTACTCAGAAGATATAGAAAAGTTAAAAGGTTTTGAGGGGTATCTTTGTCTTTTCATATACTTATCCCGTGGAATTAAAATTCAAGTATTACTAATAATACCAAATGTGTTATAAATGTATTTACATTATAGTGAATATTTATCAAGATTATTTGATATCTATTAGGATTTGAAGCATCCGTTGTTTACTCAGACTAGGAGTAAATTTTCCCTAAAAATAGAGGGGTTTTGTTAATTATATTTACAATCTGACTCATCCCTTAAGAGAAGAAATAAGAATCACTCTCTCTATTTTCTCTACTCTTCTTCTTTATTCTTTCATGCTTTATAACACGTTATCAGCACGAGACTCTGCCAAATAAGGTGAGATTATAAATCTAAAGGTTAAGGTTAGTAATTCCTTATGTTATTTGTATTTTTCTATTAATGATATAATTATTGTTGGATTTGAGGAAAAATAATTGATTTGGAATCATTTATGTTTTAAATTCATTCCCCAAAAACAATATTATCAAAAAGGATGATAATATTTGGGTTCAAGTCTCATCGATTTATGCCTAAGACACCTTTATATGGATAAAATATTGAGTTTGAATCTCAATACACTATATTGATGATATTGTGATGGCTAAGGCAAAATAATGGATATTGGGTGAAATGTCATGAAATTTGACCCATTGAATATGCTCCATTCCATGAAGTGATGAATGTGGTAGAAATATATGATAAGTCTGAAATATGACAACTTACTTCATTCTTGAGGTGTATGTGGTAGCAGTGCATAATATGTCTGAAAGAAGATGAGTGATTGAATGCACGAATATAATAATAATCATCAAAAGTGATGATATTTTCACACGCTTATATGATTATAAGATATGCTAGAGAAAAATTCTCTACATCATATGTATGACTCGATTTGCTTCTGAAGTAGCAAAATCTTGAAATAGGTTATAAGCTCTCATAGTTTGATAGACTTAAGGCACGATTATATTCCATTCCTGGGGAATGAGAAACTTATTAATGCAAACGGGCACTTGATTGTGATTGTATCACAACTCACCTCCGAAAGAGGTTGAATAATTTTGAAATGTACTTCTGAAGTAGTAAATCTGAAATTTATTCACGTAATAGTAAATCTGAAATTTACTAAAGAAAAAGTACATGTCATGGTAAACTTGGAGTTTACTAGAATAAAAGTTCATAAATTGATATGAACGATTGTGACATCTCGAAGATGTACATGTATTGAAGAATTAGAAGATTCTTCAAGAATTGTTTATGTCGTTTGTTCTCATGACAAGTTGGTTGGACCTACTAATATTGGGATTAGATCCCTTCAAATCTGAAAATTATAAAAGGTGAATAAGGGCCCGTTCACCTATCATGTGATATGTTAAAAAGATGCATCAATAAGATGATCACATGTACATTCATGGTCAACCTACGTTTGACACTCATAAAGTTACTTGTTCAATATAAATTGAGCATAATTTTCAGATTGTGTAATCAAGATAATTCATCTTGATGGTGATGGTTTAGCATTGAATGTCTTCTTTAATATCTAAACCATTGTTAATGAGAACAAAACTTAATGTATTGGTCTGAAATATGATATATTGCAATAGCATTTGTATACATTAGACCAATAAATTATGATTATTTCTTCCCTCTCAATTAGTTCAAGGTCGGGAACCAATTATTCCATCTAATAATTTTGATGTGCGGTATACGATTAATGAATATACCATAATGCACAACGATGGATTTCTCAAAGAAGTAGAGGATGTATGTTAGTTTTCCTAACATAAGGAGGAGATTATAAGCGCTATGAAATATGTTAGAAATTATCACCAGATCCTCATCCAAAAGATAATTTAAGTCAAATGCCGAAAGTATCTCATATTAAGTGTAAGTGCTCTTATTTTGTGTTCCTAAAGGACAGAGTCTATGCATGCGTGAAGCGTGGTAGACTAATCGGTTCCAAATGAAATAGTCCTTGAAAAATAAGGAGCAAATAATCATAATAAGAAGGCAATGAACTCTTGAAGAGCCTACAACATAACACTTCATGAAACCTTATGTAAGGTTCATGTGCCTGAAAATAATGAAGTGATGAGATCTTAAAATTTTATGTTGCATTGTGAATCGATACAAAATGATATATCATTAATATCTTTGACATAATATTGGCGCAATATTGTGAAAGATTACGAGGATATGAATTCTACGTGTAGTTAAGCATGCTGACGTAGAAATATTTATCAAGTGACATGAAAGAATGCATTTTGGTAAGCGTAAAACTTATTTGATTTGCAGTCCAGACACTTGAAGATGTCACTCGTGAAATGTTGAATATTGTCACTTGACAAAACTTATGTGAAAACTTTTAAGGATTCAAACTGCTTAAAGCATATAAAAGTTTCTGGGAAACTTATTTATAATCCTTATATTGTATAAGCTTATTGCTTGAACATCATTGAAACTCTTGGAGAGTTTTCAAAGCAATAAATTATTTGCTAAAATTCAAAATATATCGAATTTGATTGGTTATGAAGTACCATATTTTAGTCCAATTGATGCACTCATATACCTTGCAACTACTACAAGGTCTATAGCCTTTTCAGTTAATTTGATAGCAAAGCATATTTCTGCTCCTACTATGAGACATCAAAATGGGATAAAACACATGAGCTTGTTTTATTCTAAAGATTGCAGTCCCGATTTTATTGATCATGCTGATGATGGGTACTTATCTGACCACATAAAACTCGGTCTCAAATAGGCTATGTGTTTATATGTGGTGGTACTGCCATATCTTGGAGATATACAAAGCAGTCTATCGTAGCTACTTCATCGAATCATGCTGAGATAATAGCTATTCATGAAGTAAGCCGAGAATGTGTATGGTTGAGGTCCATGGTACATCTCATTCGAGAAAAATGTGGTATGAAATATGACAGTCTACCCACAATTTTATACAGAGATAATTCAGCATACATAGCACATCTTAAGGGAGGATTCATAAATGGAGATAGAACGAAACACATTTTGCCAAAACTTTTCTACATATATGAGCTATAAAAGAATGATGATATTAATGTGCAACAGATTCGTTCAACTGACAATGTGATTGATTTATTCACCAAATCTTCTCCAATTGCAACTTTCAAGAAGATGCTGCACAAGATCTAGATGCAAAGGTCAAGGATGTTCTCATTGGGGGAGTTAATACGTGCTGTACTCTTTTTTCCTTACGAGATTTTGTCTCACTGGATTTCCCTAGTAAGGTTTTTAATAAGGCAGCCGAAATGCATATTATTAGAGATGTGTACTCTTTTTCCTTCTCTAGATTTTTTTTCCTACTGGGTTTTTTCTAGTAAGGTTTTAACGAGGCACATTATCTACCAATTAGACATTCAAGGGGGAGTGTTATAAATGTATTTACATTATAGTGAATGTCTATCAAGATCTACTTTGATATCTATTAGGATTTGAAGCATCCGTCTTTTACTCAGATTAGGAGTAAATTTTTCCTATAAATAGAGGGGTTTTGTTCATTGTATTTACAATCTGATGATCTCTCATCCCTCGAGAGAAGAAATAAGAATCACTCTCTCTATTTTCTATACTCTTCTTTTTTATGCTTTCTCGTTTTATAACAAAATGGAATTTATTAGTTATACATCCTATAATATCTACAATATATATAGTAGTTATATTTTGTCTCAAAATCGCTATCAAACAAAATATTAAATAATATCATATTTAATAAAGTATGTACTCCATCCGTTTCAAAAAGAATGATCTACTTTTCTTTTTAGTCCGTTTAAAAAAGAATGACCCATTTTCTTTTTTGACAATACTTTAATTTTGACTTTCCATATGATATATTTAGGACCGCAGGATTAAAGGACATTTTGATACATTTGACACAACTTTAATTTAAGGTCAAGATTCAAAAATCTTTTTTATTTTCTTAAACTTTATGTCAAATTAAAATAAGCCATTCTCTTTTAAATGGAGAGAGTATTATTTATTTAATACACTCCACCAAGCTAGTTGTAAGAGATAGTTTACCAAACAAAGTATTACAGTTTACCAAAAATCACAAGCTTCAAGAGGCAGTTTTGGATGTTACCAACAATCTTTAGTACACATGCATGTCATATAATCTTTTTACTGCACAAACTCAAATCTCATATGTATTCATTCACTTACATTCTCGAAGGAAATCAAGATTTACTGTTTCACTGACTAAACTCAAGTAACTACACGAGCTTTAATCAAGGAGTAGTTAGAACTACCAATAGTCTTCTTCCGTTCCCTTTTTCATATGAATTCCATGACTCATTTTTCCTATTTAATTGCATCTTGCGAATAATATACTCCCTCCCTCCTATTTAGGTGAGACTCTTTCCTTTTTAGTTTATCTAAAATAAATGTCATCTTACTCTAATTATAAATAATTTAACTTTAAAATTTTTCTTTTATCTTGATGAAATAATTTACAACCACACAAATATCTAACAATTATTTTAGACCATCCATTTCAAAAATTTATCTTTTATTCTTAAATATCGTGTCAAGTTAAACGATGCCATATAAAATGAGACGAAGCTACGTAATTACAGTTTTCGTAGTACTCATACGCATAGCTTATGCGAAAGCTAAAAGAGAATTGTCAGCATAATGGACCATATTTCACAAGTTGGACCATTTCTACAATTAACTAGAAGATCTGATCTAGCTAAGGATTTAAGTGCCTAACAAAAAACCAGAGAAAATAAACCAATTAGAACTACCAAAAAGTACTTGGTAAATATTTATTTACAACAACGGAGGGAAATTAGCTGAGAAATGAAATGCATACCATGCAAAACAGCAGACAAGCTTGTAGGCATAGAGTCATAAACAATTAGTTTTTCATCTCTTCCATAATAGTATGCTCTGAGAGGCACCAAATTCCCATGGCCAATTGCTCCCAATTCCTCCACTTTTCTCCTAAATTCCTTCTCTGAAACACAAACATTTTTCAACCTCTTCACAACCACTTCAACATTTCTATCCAAATATGCTTTATAGGTAGTTCCAAAGAAACCTTTTCCCAAAACCTCAGCCGAAGCCATCAATAAATCCTCCAAACTGAACAACTCAAAACTTTCCCCAAAAAACACCATCCCATCAGTCCTATCATCACACACTTTTCCCCTTACTATCCCCTTTGTATCTTTCCTGCCCGAAACAACATTTTCAATATCATGATTTTCTGCCACTATTGTTGAATGAGAACTCAAAAGTTGATTCTCCGGTAGTCTCACGGGCGACACGTTCACTTGTCGGAAACTTTTTTTACTCCTACAAATTCTCAGTAACATAAACAAAACCAGAAGTACTAAAAACAATCCGATTGCAGAGCCGATTACTATTCCGGCTATTGCTCCACTGGAAAGTTTATCAGATTGATTGGTGGGGTTATTTGTAGGACAAGGGCCAAGAGAGCCTGCAGGGCCACAAAGTGAATTTCCAAGAAAAGAAGGAGCTAAGAATTTACCTAAACTAGAAGGGATTGAACCTGATAATCTGTTGAAAGAGACATTGAATTGATTGAGCTGTGAGAGTTTTTTCAGGTCAGGAAGTGAGCCAGAGAAGTTGTTATTTTCCAAGTACAAAATTTTCAGCATAGTCAGATTGTTAAACCCGTCAGATATTTCACCGGAAAACCTGTTTCCAGAAAAACTCACTCGTAAAAGATTGTTCAGATTGAAAAAATTCGATGGAATTGCACCAGAAAAGTTGTTACTTTCCAAAATAAGAATGCGTAACTCAGTGCATGATCCTAAATCTGAAGGAAGAAACCCTGATAAAGAATTACGCCGGAGGCTGAGAGTGCGGAGTTCGCTTAAGTTTCCGATGGAATTTAAGGGCATCTCACCCGATAGACCATATCCGGGCAGGCGGAGTTCAGTTACACGGTTGATTGTAGTGTCACATGTGACGCCTCGCCATGAACATGGATTTGAATTGGTGGTGTTCCACAGAAGAGTGCGGCCTCTGACGGCTGCACTCAGGTAGAGTAGAGCGGCTCTATCCGCATAAAGGTCCGAAAAGATGGCGGAAATTAGAAGAGAAATGAAGAGGAAGGAAAGAAGATGACTAGAGGACATTTTTTTTCTTTTGGCGTGGGTGGTATGGGTGTGATTTCTTAGTCTAATTTATTTTTGTGGATTAGTAACACAAATTCATCAATAGGAAAATGACCGTTGAATAATAAGTCAATAGCATCTATATTTGAAGTCGTCTGTTTGGACTTGTTCAAGTTTGCAATGAAGAATGTGTGGGGATCCGAAGGAGTTTTCATATTTAGGTGTTACTTATTTAAAAGTATTTTAGGTGTTAAATGGCAAAGTCTTGGTACAAAAGTTGATGGCAACTGGGAGTTGCACAACTTAGGTTTGATTTTGAATTTTGAATGGGTTTTCCAGAAATTAAGGTTCCTTCTGTCTTCTAGGGAGTTCAAATTTAGAAAATTAATATAATAGACCAAGTAAGTTCATATAGGATGCTAAAAATGGATATTTTTGGTGGCCTAAAGCCGCACTTCCACAAGAGGCCCTTAATAACTTTCTTGAAATTTAGATTTCCAATTTCTTAAGATGTGAAGTTATGAATAATTATTTTATATCGATTTCATTTAGTAATTCTTTTTCAATTTATAATATACTCAATCTTTCTTGAAACATTATTAATCTTAAATAAAATTTTCTAGTTAACATAATCGAATTGAATATGGATTCATATTAACAAAAAGTGTACTTTGTCACATCTTTTCACAAATTTTGAGCCTACTTTTTTGGTCAAATTAAAATTTAAAAATTATTTTTACTTTTGTAACTTTTTTTTTCTTTCAAAAGCTACTCCAAAAGTTGGGGCGCTTTAGAGGCTTTACCCCAAAGCCGGTTCTATCTCTCATAAATCATAGAGAAAATGAAATTTCAATTATAAACTCGACTCTCTCCCTCTCTCGTTCCTCTCCTTCTCTATTTTAGTGTTTTACAATGTATAATTTCATGTATCTATGTATTTAATATCTATTTCTACAAGTGTAATTATTAGACTATGAAAGCATGTACCCATAGTTACATACATAGAAAAAAAGATACATGGTTTGAGTTTGGATACCATAAGAATTCAAATTGATAATTCATAACTAGAATTCAAAGTACCAGCATATAACTTCAGATTAATGTTTATATCCGTTTCGATATTTGAAAAATTAGCTAAATTTGTGACTTCTGTGATGAGGTTTCAGAATTGGAGTAATGAAATAGGTAGGCCTTATGAATTCATTTGAAATTGATCTAATTAATTAATGTAATGAAATTATCATTTTGGGTTCAGTGTGAAGAGAAAAAGAGTGGAAAGATACTGGGAAGAGAGAAAGAGGAAGGAGAGAAGAGCGAGAGAAAAAATAAAATAAAAGAGAGGCACTACTCATTAGGAAACATGTGTGATTGTGTAATTTTTTTTTTTTAAATGTAGGTGGGGTTTTTGTAGTTATGCTATTGATGTTTGTTTATTTATGTAGTTTATCCCCATAAGAATTGAATGTTGCCTGCAAGGGCATAGTTAACGGCATAGTTGAGTTCTTGGGAGGTGGATCTTCCATGTGAAAGATCTGGATCAACCAGCCCATTCTAGGATAATTTAGTCCGGTTATTAAACAATCCCATAAAATTTTAAAGTATAAATAACATAAATACCAATTCTTTTGAAAGTAATTAGACTTTCTCTCATTTTTTTTAATTACTTTACTCTCTTTTCCTATTAATATACATAACATAGCCGACATATACATAGCATTCTGTGTATATGTTAGGATTTTTGTAATATGTTTAGGGAATTGAGATTTTTTGTAATATTGAAAACATAAGTCGTGTATTTATGTAATTTTTAAAATTTTAAAACAGAAACATAAAATAATGTCTCATCATTGCTTAAATAAATCTAAATGGGGGATCATCACAGTATACTACAACATAACATATATAAAACTCTCATAGTGTGTCAATGGAGTTGCGAGCTCTCAATTTATTAAGTATTTATGTATTATCTGCAATGGAGTATTTTTATAAGGTTATTATTTTTTAATATTTTTATTTACATAAATAGATATTAGAATTTTAAGGTGTGTTTGGTCATGAATATAAATTAAAGTTGTTTTTGAAATTTTGTGAGAAAAGTATGAGTGAAAAAAGTGAAAACAAGTAAAACTTGGTTTCACTTTTCCAAATACAATTTGGAAATTGTATTTGAAATTTTCATGGCCAAACACTTATAATTTTCACTTTTTTCACTAAAGTGAAATAATTTTTCAGAAAAAAGTAAAAACATTTCATGGCCAAAAAGCTACTAACTATCTTTTTATTCTGCTCATTTATTTCATTATAGAGCATATTAACTTATTTACTCAAGTAGTATTTCTTACTTTTCTTTTTTAAACTAAAAAGTATTTTTTCTCATAATTCTTTTTACATAGATTAAAAAATATTTTAAAAATCATAATTTAAAAAAAGTAAGAAAAAGAGATAAAGATTGATAATGCAAGTATAATTGTATACATTTTCAAAAGTCAATTAAGATAAAGGAGGAATTTGATTTTTCAAACAAAGCCGAGTGTGTGTAAATATACCGTTTAAGAATAATATTGAATATTGTATATTAATAATGTTGAGATAACAAAATTTGAGATTATATGTTATCTACTATGACACTAGGTGTACTGAATGAAATTTGTTTTTAACAGTACTTGTCTTTCATTTATTTTTAATTACAATTGTCCATGTACTAATAATCATGATTTTTAACCCAAAAAGATACAATTCAATTTGTGTGCTAACATTGGGCAACAGTAATGAGATATAATATTGTAAAGTAAACAATATAAATTATAAATAAGGAGAGGACAGATGGAGACAGAGCTGATGAAGATTGCTTGGGATCGCAAGTAGTCTGAAGAATGCCTAGCTAGAGTTGCTATGTTTGAAGCAAACCCGTAAGTTGTTAGATGATAAAAAGAATAAATTTGCAATAAAGCTTAAAAAATGATCATAAGTTGTTAGATGATAAAAAGAATAAATTTGCAATAAAGCTTAAAAAATGATCGATTTGTATTCAAACAGTTCTTATATTAAGCAGTGAAAAATCTTTTTGCGACATGATAATTGAGCGATCTTATATAGGGGCTCAACTCCTATGGGTAGATTCTATACATTATATTCCTAATTAGCATACAAATTCATGTCATAAAATGGAAAGGAAATAAGACTTGGCTCTATGTAGAGGTCAGTTATGTAAGAGGTGCCAACAACTAGTACGAGTAAGTTGATTTTTCTTCGAATCAAAATATCTTCGAATTTATGTTTGGATCCTGCAATACCCAATGTGTAGCCCGGTTCTAATTATCTTGGTCCATGTAGACAGAACTTCGTCATCAAATTCTGTCTAGTTGGCGGTAAATTTCATGCTCCCCATTCGTCCATTTGTCAAGGCTATTTTTTCCCTATACTAATATCTCCATGTTTCTCTAATTTGATCTTGCGTCTGAAGAATGTAAAATAAGTTATTTCCTCGATTTTCATGGCGTGTTGTATCCCTAGTTTTTATTCAAAATGAATCTTCTAGAGGAAGAAAACGAAGCATCATTTAGTATTAAATGCCTCTGACATAAGTCATTTGCTTTAAATACTCTTTCGGAAACAGCCTTTCTACTTCATCAGAGGTAGAGGTATGGACTGCGTACATCTTACCCCCCCAGACCCCACTAAGTGGGAATACACTGGGTTTGTTGTTGTTGTTGTTGTTGTAGTTTTATACGATTGGATACTGAGGGTTATCATTTAGTATTAAATGCCTCTGACATAAGTCATTTGCTTTAAAGACTTTTTTGTACACTTAGTTTTATACGATTGGATACTGAGGGTGGTTAAGGTTCCCGAAACATTCCCAATGATGATTTGAAAGCCCAAGGAAATCTTTTTCCCTTTTGTCATGACCTGAAATTTTGATTTTTCTATTTCTATTTGTTGACATTTTCCCTTCTCTATAGTTGCTACATATTTTGGAGTTTGGAGATGGTTAACATGATTTTGATCCAATCGAGAATATTTTGCGCGAGTTTGTGGTATTTAGAGGATTGAGAAGCCATATAATTGACGTCAGTTAATATTTGATGATCCAAGTATCGAATGACAGTTTAGACTGGACTAGCAGATCCAAAATATCGAATTAAGTTAATAGATTGGTTGATTTGGGCTCGGGACCTTTATCTTGCATTTGAATCCTTTGTTTGTAAGATAGTAAAAAAGGGTCCTGAGGGATAAATTTGTTACAAACAACTTTTTTTGAAAAATTAACGTCACTATTAAGTTTGAAAAGGGTCTGGAGGGTTTAATTTGTTACAAACAACCTTTTTTTTTTTTTGAAAATCTGACATTACTATTGAGTCTGAAACATCAAAATTAGTCTAGTAGCATAGTTCGTATGAATTACGGGATTTCAAATGAATCTTGAAGGGTCGACCGACAATCTTAGCAACTTTGAAAAGTTGCAGGTTCATCCGCTTTACTGGCTAAAATACCACTTTAAGGGTAGTCGCTTAAACGGCAAAGCACCATTAGCGGTTATAGTGACCAGTCGCCTACCACTAAAGCGGATATATGATCGCTTTAGCAGAAGGGGACCGCTCTAGCGGGCCTAGCCACATAGGCCAAATCACTTAGTGATCACCTGTTGCTTAAGCAATTGACTGCTTAAGCGGCAAAACTATATATTAAGCAGTCATTTAGTTGCTTAAGTAGCAAAAATGTATCAGTAAATATACTCTTTTTCATGTTTTCTCCTTATTTTGGGACCTTTTAGCTTCGAGTTTGGGCAATTTTTGAGGGTTTCGTCACTATTTTAGCTTGGATAAGCTCCAAAATTTTATTTACATTATTTTTCATCAATTATAAAATCAACTTTAAATCATGATTCAAAATGAAAAGTTGAAGTTTTTGCCGATAAAGTTTAAAAAAGGGTAATTCTTCAATTTGGACCTTACTGTTAACCTATTTTTATGTGGGTTATCTCCTGTAGATACCTATAACCTTAGGGAATGTGGTTTTAAAATAATTTTTTTTCTTTTTTTTTGTTTTCAAACTCATTTTTCAAACCCATTTTAGACCCGACGCGAATATGGACAGTATGTATATTGTTAACTTTCTTTTAATGCATAGATGATATGCTTGAATATTTTAGTTGATTACGTGGCCATTTGCGAGGGGAAGGTTCTGGGTTAAAGCACTTTAGACAGGGATTTTGTCATTTTGAGGTAGGTTATGGCTTAACTTCTTTTAGATTAAGCTGTGTAGTTAAGAAATAAGTAAAACAGGATATGGGTTGGGGTTAATAACTACGAGGTTTATATTTTGAGATTATTTTTACTATTGTATGCCCATGTTAGGGCTTTATTCTGTTATGGTTGGTTCGTGATGTCTTATATTGTGTGTTGCCCAGATGGGGGCTTTTTTTCACATCATTGGCCTTGTCAATGTATTTAAATGCCATTATTCTAGATATGATGCTTGTGCGGGGCTTATTTTGCTAATATAGGCCTTATTTGAGCATTAATTTCCTTTATCATGATAGAAATACCTGAGTTAGAGGTTGATATGATATTAACGATATCTTACATGCATATTTATTCTGATGGTGCCTAATTGGAGTTGATGATCATGAATTGAGGACATATTGAGTGGATATTTGGTCTCACTTATATATACATATTGGATCGATTGTATATCATTATGTTGAGTTGATTGTGAGCATTACATCTTCATTTCATACATATAAATTCATTAGATACGTGTACTATTGAGAAATGCCGTTTTTATAAGAAATTAAGACACTTTTATGAAAATCCTCTCCATGAACATAAGCCAACGAGGTGAGTTAAGATTGAGATATGAGATATAGTATATGGGTTGTAAACCCCTCTTGGCTTCTACCTAGGAGTTGCAAGTTCGGTGGGTGTATGCAGAAAGTCATGTGATGACTTTCATCATTCATCCCATGCACATTGTATTACATTATATTTGCACGTGCAATTTGTTTGATTTTCTTAATTTTCTTGACTCATACTTAGTTTTAGTGTATTTTCACACACACACACACACATATATATATGTATCAGTGTTGTTTCCATTTTTGTGTATTTATAATATATTAGAACTGTTAGTAAAGATGGTGTAAGCTACTATTTTGAGATTTTCTTGCTTGTAGGTTATGTGTTCATAGTATATTTTACTTATCTTATTTTCTATTGCTTGCAGGTTATGTGCTCATAGTATATTTTACTTATATATATATATATATATATATATATATATATATATATATATATATATATATACTGTAATACCCCAAAAAATCCAACTCAATATTAACTCCATGTTTCAAGCTCATGCATAGTACATCATGGTTCCTTGGTAGTTTCATGATCAAGGTTGATGTGAATTAAGGTCTCAAATATGTCCAAGCTATTGTACGAATCAAAACATTTCTTACCGATTGAATTCTTGAGAAGGATATTGGTATCGTCAATTTCAAATGAGCATATCTCTCATTATACTACAAATTTTTGATCCCATGAACTACCAATGGATAGATAATTTAATAAGATTTTCGTCGATACCAAATTCGCCTAAAACGGACACCCGGTGAATAAGTTATAGCTATTTTAAGTTTCTGCTGTAAGACGAATGCCATTTCAGTGCATGGCGCGTCACCCCGGAGGCCAAAATGACACTCGTCAATTTCCAAAAATCCTCTTCGATAGCCCTACTTTGCGCCAAGCTTCCAGGTCGCAATAATTGGCATTTTACCAAGCTCCACGTCGCGCCGAGGCTCTAAATCGGGATAAATTTTGCGTAGTTTTCAGTTTTTGTTTTAAACTCCTCAAGCACAATATGGTAACTTCCCAAAACCCTATATATACTCTTTAAACATGGGATTGAAGCCCCAAAGCATCCCTTTACATTTATTTTATCAAAATTCACTCAAGAACAGTCAAGAACAAGTCTAGGGTTTCCATTGGGGTTTCAAACTTCAAGCAAATTCAACCGTAGATTCCATGAATTCTTAATCTAAGGTATGCGTAGTGTTCATCTATGGATACAATCCGTTTATAGAGCTCAGGAACCATGTTTTTAAATATTATTTTGTAAACTTTTTGTGGTGATATAAGCATGTACATGTTGATGATTGTTGTTTAAGTTTCAACATGATATCTAAAGATGTTTTCATGAAATATATGTGGTTGTTAGTTGAAAAACATGAACTTTAGGTGGTTTGATGTGATGCAAGTATGAAATCCACCTATGCTTTAAAGAATGCATGCAAGGTGTTTGATAAAATGCCTAGGATGCTAGATTCCCATAACTACATGATTCCATGATATCTAAATGACAAGTCCTTATTAGCTATACACTTCCATATGAATTTCCATGCTATTTATGTGTTGTTGTTGTTGTGGCATGAAGCATGTATGATAATGGAAATATGAATTATATACACGAAATATATCCATACTCTCCCTACCATGTTGAGATGTGAATAAATACATGAAGTATACTATCCTCTACTTATAATATTGTGAATTGTGGACTCTAATTTTGTGATCAAGTCATGTCATGTGTGCCAGTTTCCTTCTATCAAGTCCTGGGGGTATTCATACCCAAAAAATATAGCTGTGTGCCTAGAGCCATGTCATGTGCCACGATAAATCTCAGTCAAGCTATACTCTATAGAACTCAGTCAGTCATGTGACTCAGGAAACATAAAAAATCTCATGATCTCAGTTAACTCTCAGATAATAGTACTACTCTGTCAGTCAACGGATGTCAGTTATTCAATCCATGTACAGCCAGTTGAATCATGTTCAGTCCCTTCAGATGGGACTAGAAGTTAGCACCGAGTAAACCCAAGAATGGGAACTCACCTGCCAGTTCAGGGTGTGATTCTTAGCAGTCATCCTTGTGTTCCAGAACTATGTAGCCAGCGTAGGTTAAGACATCTTAACCTATCAGATTAGGGTTGATGAGGTGGCTTAACCTGTCAGTTTATGGTCCCACCGTTCTCACTTTGAGTACCTTCCAAATAAGGGTCACTCACAACTGTCCTTACCAGTGGCGCGATATTGACACCCCTCCAGTCGGGGCAGAGATTGGACCCAGCTTAGCCGTAATGGTATACATGAGGCATGCCGGTTAAACAACTACCTCCCACAGTTTTAGTATCAGTCTCATTAAAAGAACTCAGACAGTTCTTCAGATATCAGTATACCAGGACTGTTAGATACTGTCAAATTCAGTTATAGCACTGGACTCAGAGAGTTCTACTAGATTCAGGACTGTTAGACACAGTCGCTCATGTTATCAGAACTACAGTTCTAGTCATGTATTAGCGTACAGATTTAGCTACCACGTACTCACGATCTCAGTTACTATGTATGTATTTTTGTACTCTTACGTTTATATCAGTCAATTAGTTAGCATTATTCATGCATGTAAATCCTTTGCATTAGCCTACCTCACTCATATAATCAGTACTCCAGTTGTACTGACGCATTTGCGCTATGGTGCTTTCTTTTCATGTTACACCGTAGGTCCAGAGCCAACAGTTCCAGACCAGCAGTAGCTTTCCAGTCGCAGTGTTGTAGTGAGTCCTCATCTATCCGAGGATAATATGATTTGATTTATTCATTTATTACTTCAGTTCAGTTTTACGGAGTTAGTTGGAGACATGTTTCTTCAACTCCTTATTCAGACAGTACTTAGAGGCTTTCAGATTTAGTCAAATTTAGCTATTAGATTCAGTATTCAATTTTATATTCAGTTGTTTTGGGTATTCATTACCCCATGGATGTTATTATATCTCTTCAGTTGAACCTTATGGCCTACATATTCAGGTTTTCCACGTATTATATGTATATTATGCAGTGTACAGGTACAGATATTAGTCATGGGTTATCTTGTGGTCCCTTGGGGTCATGAGCACCGTGTAGCATTTCGATTCAAACAATTGGGGCGTCACATATACATGTACATATATATATATATATATATATATATATATATATATCAGTGTTGTTTCCATTTTTGTGTATTTATAATATATTAGAACTATTAGTGAAGACAGTGTAAGCTACTATGTTGAGATTTTCTTGCTTCCAGGTTATGTGCTCATAGTATATTTTACTTATGTTATTTTCTATTTTGCTCAGTCGGCCTATAACACCTATTGAGTACAACTGGATTATGCTCATCCCTACCGTGCCCTTTTGATGTCGCCAAATTACACCTCCTAAAAAGTACAATGCGATCGCTTGTTGAATATTAAACCTAATAAGGTTGGGGTCGATTCACTAAAAATAGGATAGAAGTCTGTCACGAGCTTACTGATGTAGATGGAAAGTATAGAAAGTAAATAAGGGGGTTTGTAAGAACAATAGTAATAGCAATGATTCTTGGGCAAGTAGGGTTGTTATCAATATGAGACGATCACTGGGGTTGTGTTCCCCTTCACTTCTTAACTCTGTAGACTTATCGTGTTCGTCAAACTATCTCGGTGCCTTGCATGTAAAATCTAACAAGTTATGTATTACCTAACTGTCTCTCGACCTTGGTTTGGGTAAATTTCACTCCTCTCCTCTCGGTCTTTGAGTGTCGTATTACTAACCCTTGTCCTAGATATCAAATTAACTATCTTCTCTCAGTCTCAAGGTAATTAGATGAAGGTTGGTAGCTTTAAATTACTATTGTGATTTTTTTTTCTACTATCTACCTCTCTCTTGAGTAAGTATAGAATATAGGTAAGTTCCTAAAGTTTGCAACCGTCAAGAAAAGAAATCAAAATGAAAAAAATCATAATATATGCAAGACCACCAATTTAGAATGACTTTACACTTCCTCTGCTTTGTTAATCCATCAGGGTTCCCACAACCGTAGTTATGGGGTTTAGATGCTCGTGATTGTAAGAACACAAATAGAATTCATAGATGAATGTATACAAATGATCTCTCGAATAATAATACTAAAAACCAAAATCTCAAATTATTATCAAACCCTAAAAACCAAGATCGATAATCTCAAGATCAATAATGTATCTTAGAACCCAAAACAAAGTGTATAAAGTGCATAAACTAATAATGAAACATCCAATGGGTATTTATAGATACATCAAAAAACTTATTCTAAATAAAACAGAAAATTAGAGTTAACACTAGCCTATGACCTCACTTATGAGCTATAGGTAGTACCTATGGGGTGTAAGTAGGTTCATAGGAATCATCGTGTAATACCCAGCAATTTTCCTAGCTTAAACTCGTCTTGAGAGTGACAAGGAGTAGCTTCTAGAATGAGTGATATTTATTTTCCTGTGGAATTCTTTAGATTTGGACTTTCCATGACATAGAAAATTGAATTAGCTTTCCAGCGATATAAGATTCACCTAAATCCAATAACCTAGTAAGAAGTTATGGCTATTTGAAGGTCTAGTCGCTAAATACCGTAATTTAGACCCTTAGCGCACTGTGGAGCAATGTAAAATCCCAATTGTCATTTTTTAGTGACCCTCTGTGATATTGGCACATTGTGGAGAGAGAGAATTTCCTAGTTGTCAATTTCTAGAGGTCTAACGTGATAATGGCACGTCACGCCATATGCCAAAATGGTATTCCAAATGGGAACCACGATGACTCCGCACCGCAGAGTCTGCCCAGTTCCCATTTGTCTATTTTCAATGAGCCACCGCGATAGTGGCGTGTTGCGGTGGCCACCCAGATCAGGAAAAAAAGTACTTTTTCTAGTTCCATCTAAGAATTTAAGGGGGTATTTTGGTACATCCCCCAAACCCCAATCCGTCCAAAAACATAAGATTAAACAAATATCAAAGCACTTTATGCCCTATTCATCATTCTCCTCAAAGCAAAACCCTAGTTCATCATACTTCTTCTCCAAGAAAATCAGAATTCCTCCATTAATTCTCCAAGATAGTTCAAATTTAAGGATTTCCAATACAAGAATACTAAGAATTCATCTCCAAAGCATCAATAGGAATCTAAGATTCAAGCCTTTCCTCAAAGATCATGAATTAAGGTATGTGGGGTTTGAACAAGGATAATGCTTTCATTCTTGTGGCCAAAACTTTATTTTATTTATAGATTTACTACAATTTATATGATTTTCCATGAAATTCAAGTTAGGGTTTATACCCATTATCATTCTTTGCATGATTATGAGGTTTTCCATGATTTAGAAATTGAAATACATGATTATATTTATGTTTCCATGCATATTGCTAAAATTTACAAATTTTAAGATGATTTATGAATGTTTACATTACCAAGTATGAATTTTTAGATGTTTTAACATGAGTTTGATGCTTGGGTCATTAGACCCCAATTAAAGATTTTTGTTTCAAGATTGTTTGTGCTATAAGCACCCCATGACTAGATTATTTTCAGATTTTAGATGAAGATTTGACCTTTTGGTCTCAGAATAGATATGAAATCCACATTTTAGATTCAGACTTACCGATTTGGCTTTACAGATTTACAACTGGTTTTATTATAAACTATTAGATTGATTTTAAAGGGGATTTCTTAAGATTTTGAGCATAAGATTGGGAGGGGTATTTAGCACTGAGTTGGGTAGTTTACTATGGTTTCATACCCCAGAACTACGTACCACCGTAGGTACAGATTCAGATTTATTCCCACTTCTACATGGATGACTTAGATTGTGATCACATAGATTAGAATGTTCTATTCCGATGGAAAGGGTAGAAAAGCCCTACCTAACGGGGGCTAGTCGTGGGACTCCATGGATGCTCACATAGTGTATTTTCGGTTAGAAGAACCTCCCAAAAAATATTCTTTACTCTTAAACAGTTTATTAATTTGAAGCCTTAAGATGTACAAAATAAGTTTTCAGACTTTACTTAGCCTATGTGATTTGAGAAATGGAACAGAAATATAGATTTCAGACTAAGTGTGATGACTTCTGAGACTTAGATTACATGCTTTGTTATTCATGATTTTACTCTCAGATTTTAGATTACTCAAGCTTACGTGAGTCATTTACATTTAATATGCATGATTTAATAAATTATGATGATATTGTTTACTTATTGCATGCACCCCCATATACTCAGTACATCTTTAAAGTACTGATCCACATATATGTCTATGTGCTATATTGTATCATAATGTAGGTTCAGGTGCTCAGTCTCAGCAGCGTGATTGATCGTCGAGCATCTTATCTACATTTCTACAGTTGGTGAGTCTTCATAGTTTGAGGGCTTAGTTATTCAAATTTCCAAGTTACTAGTAGATATGTCTTTACTCATTTCAGACTGTTGAGTCAACTGGGGCCTGTCCCAGTGACTCTCTTGATTCAGATAGTAGAGGATTGTCGGACTATTAGATTTAGATTTAGACCTTTGAGTTAGTATTCAGATTTTCAGCATTTGTTTTATCATACTTTTGAGATTTAGTATGATTTAGATATACTCAGAAGATTCAAATAGTTTTATGCATATATTATGATTGTTCATCTAAATTTCCCTATTTTGAGATTCAGATCTAGAAAAGGCAGACAGGGTTAGCTCAGGACTACTTATAGTTCAGAGCACCGTGTGGCATCCCGAGAATCAAATTTTGGGGCATTACACGTGGGGATCTTTCATCATTTAGAACCCTTACCTACGAAGGGTACCTATGGTCCATAGGAACTACCTATGCCTCGTAGGTATTCTTTGTAAGAATTAGAAAAAGTCATCATTTTGTAGAACTTTAGACCATCAATCTATGTGGCTAACCAACATACCCGTAGGTACTACCTACAACTCATAGGTAGGCTTGTAGGTAGCCTCCCAGCTTTATTTCATTATGTTTTGATCCTTCTCTACTCCAAACTCTGTTTTCTTGCTAAACCAATGCAAAAGCACATCACATCTAGCAAAAATACCTAAGTACTTGCATAATTTCCTTGTTTTAAGCATCAAAAGTATCATGAAAGCATGATACATCACCTTTCATTGCAGATCCTAGTACGAGCACCTCCCTTGGTATTTGACTTCGTGTGGAGATTTTAGACTTTGAGATACTGATTCTCTCTAGCGTTTAGAGTTGATTCAGACCTCATTTATCCTTATTTGTCTTTATTTTGGTTATCAAAGGCAAATGTGTATTGTTGGTTTTTTGGATATTGTATTAGATACTCTTACACTATGACACTAAATTTTGTAATTGGATGTGTGGATTTCTTTCATATTACATTTTAATTATATTTTTGTTTTGGCTTGAATTTATTCTAGAAGTCTCGCCTTGATGGATATTATTTTGAATATCATATTTCCTCTATTGATTTGATTATTTGACTTACTTATTAAGACTGAGTCACGAAATTGCCATCATAAACCTAAATTTTCAATCGTAACAGATTAGTATCAGAGAATCCAGTCTCACTAATCTCATAAATATTAGAGTAGGATTCCTAGTAGAGTCTCAAAAATTGGTACACTGATGTACATATCTATCTTTAAGAGGCTATACGATATCTTTAGGAAAACTTTCTCGATTTTGACTCCTAGTATGCGAGTTATTTTTATCTAATGTTATAAGTTGTGTTCTACTTTTGTTTGAGAAGATGGTGAGGACTATATCTCAATAGGATACGGATACTGTGCCAAAACCTAAGGATAGATCCTAGACTAGAGGGAGAGGTAGGGGTCTTGGACGGCCTAGAGGCAAAGGATGTGCATATGGAGCTGCCCATCTAAAGGATGTGCTAGAGGGGCCTCTCCTAAGCCCGGGGCTGTGTATTCCAGGGATGATTATCAAATAGAGGATATGGGGCTAGCTTAGGTCCCATAGGGTTCAGTTGATACCCCTGTACTTCAGGGTCTCTTGGTTCTTCTCTTAAATTATTTGGAGAGTTTTCCCTTGAGTGCACTTAGTGTTTCTCAGATTTTGAGTACTATGTAATTATTAGTCTCAGCGTCTGCTTATGGTATTCTTCATACATTGAGTGATGCTCCAATTGTAGTACTGATATTTTCTTATGATATGTGGTACAACCATAATCTATGGTACCCCTAACTGTGGATTCATTACCTGCTAGACTCACTATTTCCCTAATTGCTTTTGGTTCAAATATGTCTTCTAATGATTAGAAGAAATTTGAGAGGATATTTTTGATTGGGTCCACCCAAGTTTAGCAGACCTATTGTAAAGGATGCTCATGAGTTTTTGATCGATTTCTAGGAAAAGTTATATAATATTGGATAACTTGAGTTTCATAGAGTTCCTTATACTACCTATCAGTTGGAAAATGTGTCTAGGGATTGGTGGAGGTTGTTCACTAGTTATAGACCTTTGGGTTTGCTTGTTATGATTTAGACTCAGTTCTTCGAGGCCTTCTTCGAGAGATTAGTATTTTATAGTTTTATAGATGAGATACATGATGATTTGACCACTTGGAGCAGGGCTCCATGACTATTTTTTTAGTATGGGGCTTATTTTCAAACTCTACCTAGGTATTTAGCCGCTAACATATCCACTGAGTTTGAGAGGATTCAAAAGTTTATGAATGGATTAGATGATACTTATAAGCTGGCTACAACTCAGATAGTAGTGACCTTCTTTGTAGAGTATTATTAAGAATTCCAAGATGATTGAGTCTATTATCTAGGCTACTTAGGAAGGCACCAAGAAGGTGCATCATCATAGTGAGTTTACTGGACACACCTTCTGAAGTAGGGATTTCTTGAGTAAAGGTTCCTCTGGTTATCATGGTAGGCCAATTTAAGCTGTTTTGCAGGGCTCGGGTGGTAGATCTTTAGGTTCAGTGACTTCAGATAACCAGACATTGGGCCAGGTTGGTCATTCTAGTTTAGCTGTACCTTCTCAAATTTAGTCAGGCCGTAGATGACGTTTTATTTGTGATGAGTATAGCCATAGGGCTAAGGATTATCCCTAATGTTTTTTCATACCTACTCTTATATCATTAGTGAGATCTTATTCATAGAGTGGTGGGGATATTGCTAGAGGTGCTTGAGGTAGAGGTAGAGATGCTTATGGTAGTGGGCGTAGGGTTACTTAGTTTAGGAGTGGACGTGATCAGTGCTATGCTATACTTTCTAGACTCAGGGTAGAATCCTATAGGATGGGCCTAACTGAGTTGAAGTATTTGAAAGAGCTATTGTAAGATTTGTTGGGTAAGGAGTTTATTAGACCCAACGTGTCTCCTTAGGGAATGCCTATATGACTATAGGCTTTTGAATACGGTGACAATTAAGAACAAGTATCCTCTTTCTCAAATTTATGATTATTTTGATCATCTCTAAAAAGCTTGTGTTTTCCAAGATTCGGGTATCACCAGTTGTAGTTTTGAGCTTTGGATGTTTGAAAGATGGCTTTTTGGACTTGGTACGATCTTTATGAGTTCTTAGTCATGTATTTTAGATTAACAAATGCTCCAACAACGTTCATGGAGTTGATAAACCAGGTGGACCGTATCTCAATTCCTTTATCATATTTATAGATGACATTTTGGTTTATTCTAAAAGTGAGGCCGACCATGTGAAGGATTTGAAGATTATACTTTAGAGGTTGCATAATGAGAAGTTGTATGCTATGTTTTATAAGTGTAAGTTTGGGTTGGATTTTATCTCTTTGTTAGGTCAAGTGGTGATTATGGTTGATTCGACTAAGATAACAATGATTTGTGACTAGGATAAACCTACTTTTTTCTATTGAGATTCAGAGTTTTGTTGGCTTGACGAGTTATTTTGTAGTGGGTTTATCATCTATTCTGACTTCTTTGACCAAGTTGACTTATAAAAGGTGATTTTTGGTGGTCGGATGCGTGTGGGAAAATCTTTTAAAAGATGAAAGAGCTATTGACTTCGGCTTTTATCTTGACGTTGCCTAAGAAAGATATGGGTTTTACCGTGTTTTGTGATGTTTTTGGTATTGGTTTGGGTGCGATGTTGATGTAGGAGGGTAAGGTTATTTCTTATGCCGCTCGCCAGTTGAAGCCTCATGAGAGAAATTGCCCAGAACATTGATTTGGAATTAGCATTCATAGTGTTTTTGTTAAAGTTGTGGCATCATTACTTGTATGGAGTTTATTGCTATAGTTTCTCGGACCATCGTAGCCTTCAGTATTTCTTCAGACAACAAGATCTTAATATGAGGTTGTGACGTTGGCTTGAGTTGCTTAGGATTGTGACCTCACCATTTTGTATCATCCAATCAAGGCAAATATGGTTGCTGCCTGTAGTCGAAAGTCGACTAGTATTAGGATTTTAACTCATCTCTTCACCCAACAGTGGCCTTTTGCCTTGGAGGTTAAGTTACTAGTTAGGATTGATATTTTAACATCAGAGCATGATTTAGTTTTTATTGATGATAGATCTTCCTTGATGGGATAAATTTATGGTCACTAGTTTGTTGATGTTAGTTTGAGGGTTATTCGAGATAAGGTATTGAATGGTGAGGCTAACGAAGCCTTGATTTTGATGGTGTTTTGAGGATTGGAGGTTGAGTTTTTGTGCCAAGAGATGGTAGATGAATGAGATTGATTTTTGAGGAGGCATATCATTCTAGGTATTCTATCCATCCATATGAGATTGATTTTTGATGTGGCAGGTTTTGTAGCTCGTTGCTTGTGTTGTTAGTAGGTGAAGACCGAGCATCTGAGACCTAATGTTTACATAAGAGATTACCCATTCCTGAGTGGAAGTAGGAGCGGATTACTATGAACTTTATGAGTAGGCTACCTTGTACTTCTTGTGGTTCTAACAATATTTGGATCATTATGGATCGGTTGACTAAATCAACCTATTTCATCCCTATTCAGATCTCATATATTGCTAAGAAGTAAGCCCATATGTAATTTCTTAAGATAGTCCTTCTTTATAGGGTACCTGTGTCTATTAGTTTAAACAGAGGCTTAATGTTCACTTCTAGCTTCTGGCGGATATTCCAGGAGGAGTAGGATACCTAGATTGACCCTAGCACAACTTTCCACCCCTAGTCCCATGGTTAGTTAAGACTATTTAGGTTTTGGAGGATATGCTTCGCACATGTGATACAGACTATGGAGGACAATGGGAGAAGCATTTGGGCTTAGTGGAGTTTGCATATAATAATAGCTACCATTCGAGTATTGAGACGACCCCTTTCAAGGCGTTGCATGCCAGGCATTGTCGATCTCCCATTGGTTAGTTTGAGACAGTCATGCCCCAAAATGATAATGACAGACAAGAATCATAACACTTACTTTACCATCACAAGGTGAGATTATGCAACAATAACGAGCAACTTACACACACACATATATATATATATATACATAGGGGAGTTATATTAACAAAACTATACAATATAATACTACGTGATGTCCATAAAGCCTCTAGTCAGTTTCACAAGGTATACTACAAGTGACTAGTTGGCATAGGGCCATCATGCCCAACTAGAGACCTGTACATATAATAAAAAAAATACTAAAATGGTTCCAGAGAGATAGAGCTCACCAAAATATTAGCTGAAAATGGCAATTGGGCCTAACGTGGACATCTACTATCCTAAGGTGAAGAACACAAGAAGGTGAAGAGTCAACGTGGGAATTTATTTGCCATTTTCCCCATGTGTTGCTGTATATGTTTCTTTGACATTGGTCAATTTCTCTATACTGTAGGTTCTATCACTAAAATTAGAGTATCGAACCTTGACATAACCCCTAGCTTTGCTCAGAAAAAGGCCAAAGCCAAGTCCAAGAAAAGATACACCCTCTTTCCCTCTTTTTATGTCCCAACTAACCGGATTGTGCGGGAACATACTCTAATCCACCTAGATAGGAGAACCCTTACCACCCAATTTACAGTCATGCAGAAGTCATAAAGGAAACAATACAAAGAAAATAAATACGTTACCCTAAGGATCTAGTCTAAACAGGTACAAAAGCTACTACTAGAGGATTTAGATTTAGAACATAATTATGACCAAGCTTTCGGTGAGTGACAATTATAGAAGTTGTTAGAGATCTTTACCATATCAAGTATGAATATCTACTGATCCTGCAACCAGACTAGAACCCAAAAAGGGATATATCAAGAGTACTATTAGTATAAATGACATGTACTGTTAAGAATCATCGATCAAACTGAATTAAATCACATAAAAACCACTTAAATATCCAAGAGGAAAACATGGACCTTAAGATTTTTACTAGGTAAAACCTTCTGTCCTAAATTCTTTACCTCCTTTTTTTACAATTCTCACTAATCCATAAGCAACTTCCACACCAAATTAGACACGAAAGACTGCCTCTTTAGAACATTATCAATTTATGACTTAAATACTCATTTAATTAGGAACTCAACCATGCCTAACTTTAACAGTTTCCAACCCTTAGAAACCAGTTAGTTCAGACTCTTACACCATACTTATCCAAATTCTGTTACATTTTTTAAGCTTTAACATCTGCCTAGTTAGAGAATTCAATTAAGGTCTAGGAAAAATTAGCAAACAGGAGTACAACTGTAATATCCCAGGAAATTTTTTGTTGAAATTTTGTGCGTAAACGTGTTAGGTTCTATCTTCTAGAATGAATTATAAATTTTTCCATGTGGAATGTCTTAGATTATGACCCACCATTGTGTAGAGTATCGAATAAGCTTTCCAACTATATGTGGATCATCCAAAACAAACACCCGAGCGACGAGTTATGAACATTCCGATCGAACTGTGAACAGTAGTGAACAGTAAAACATGCAGGAAAAAGTACTGATGCCTGGCGTATTTTTGCTCCAAATTTAAACAGTCATAACTCCTTGTACATAATGATCTGGGTGATATAATATAATCAACGGAAAGCTCTGCGAGTCCTCTTTCCAATGAAATTGGTTTCATCAAATTTTTCTATCGGAGCAAAAAGTTATGGTCAATCTATTTCAGCCTATCAAAAACAAATTTTTGGGTCAACTTCAAACGATCATAACTCCTCGTACACAATGATCTGGGTGAGATACTATATATCAAGGGAAATATATGAGAGTTCTCTTTCTAATGAAATTAGTTTAATCCAATTTGGATATCAGAGTAAAACGTTATGGTTGATCTACTTCAGACTATCAAAACAGTCCACCAAAGGACAGATTCGAGAATTATTTGATTTTTAGGGGTGTTTTGGTCATTTTGCCTCACCTAAAATCCGTGTAAACCCTATATTAAAGCCTATTAGAAGCATTATATGTTATATTTCATCAAAGTCCCTAAAAAAGAAAACCCTAAGCTCCTACATCTAACTTTAAGAACCTCTAAAGTTCACCATTAATTCTGAAAATTTATTTAAGATTCCAAGTTCCTAGTTTGAGAACTCCAAGAACCATCATTCAAAGGCACGATTAACATCTCAAAAATGAGTATCTATCTAAAGTTTATCATTCAAGGTATGTGGGGTTTTTCAAGAAAAACTGTCTTTCGTTCTTGTGCCCAAAAGTAATTTTCTTTACAAAGACATGATTTTTATTTGATTTTTACAAATTTGAAGCATGAACCCATATCTTATGATGATTATTATGAAATCTTGATTTTTATGATTTTAAAATATTAATTTATACGTGTGGAGATATAAAGCATGAATCTTAACGATATTTATCATGATTTTGATATTTGGGTCATGAATCCCCTTTAGAAATTGTATTTTTTTTGAAAAAGTGTGTGTTATAAGTACGTTGATGTTGAATATTTGAGATATTTTGAATGATTTGACCTTTTGGTCTTAATGGAGTTGTTTTGAACTCGAGTGTGAAAGAAATCTAGAACGTGGTTGATTTTGATAGATGGGAAGCATGATGGCTCCCAATGTATATTTATATATTACTGAAATTATTTTGTTGTGGATTGTCTTTGAAATAATCTGAGCTAAGTCCAGGAGAAATCTTTAGCACCGAGTGGGAGGTATAAAGCGATCTTACTTCCCTAGAACTACGTGACCCCATAGGAGTGAGCTTGAGGCTGATTTATATAGTGATCACTAGTTTGTGTGGATTTGATATCAATAGTCCTACTCCTATTGAAAGGATAAGACGGCTCTCCCCAACGTGGGTTGGATGTTGGACTCCATGTGGCTCACATGGTTTATGTCGGTTATAGGATCTCCCAACGTGTGTCTGTTTTCTTGTGTCTATGGTGAATGGTTAAGTGATTTGAAAGTGAAATTGTGAAAGTTATTCTTTCAAAAGATTTAAATGATATTTACATTATGAGAATTGATATTCTTGATGAATTGAAAGTGACTGACAAATTGTATGATGACTCACATGTGTTATTGTACTTATTTCATCCTCTCATGATTATGATAATTTTCTTCAGGCTATGTGAGTCTTTCATACATCCTGCATATTTCTTATAAATATTTATGATGATGATATTTATACAACTGGATACACCCCATATACTTAGTTTCTTTCCCTGGTACTGACCCACATCTTCGGACGTGGCTGCATTTTCTCGGAATGTAGGTTCAGGTGCTCAGTTCCAGGTTCGATAGTGATTTTTTGGGCATGCTGTTCTACATCCTCTGTTGTGGTGAGTCCTCATGTTATGAGGACGTGATGTCTGATGTTGGTTTCACGGAATTGTTTATATTTGATAACTAAGTATGAGTTAATTGGGGCATGTCTCAATGGCTCGTTGGTTTTATTGATTTGTTAGAGGCTTGTCAGACTTGTATAGATGTTGGGAGTTGACTAATAAGTCATATTTTGTTATATTTTTGAAATCTTTTATTCTTGGATGATGATTACTCTGTTGATATTTGAGGGTTATTTATGGAAACCGTATTGATTTGTGTTGAACTGAATGAAAATAGCTCAAAGGGTTAGATTGGGGCTACTCGTAGCCTCAAGTACCGTGTGATGCTCTGGGACCCATTTTTCAGGGCGTTTCAAGCTTGGTATCAGAGCCTAAGATTTTAAGGTATCCTAGGGAGTCTGACAAGCCGCGTTAAGTAGATTCTTGATCATCGGTGTGTAGCGCGCCACATCTATGAGCAAGAGGCTACAAGACGTTTTAGAAAAAAGTGTGATTCTTTCTTTCAGAAGTCTATCGTGCTTAAAGTGTCTCTCTCTTCTTTTGATTTGTGCTCTTCTCTTTTAGAAATATGCCTCCACGTCGAGTGAGAATAAATAATGATGGTCAGCAACCTCAACCCGCTGATCCATTGAATAAAAATATGTCTCATGCTAAATTTCGGGCAGCCTTTCCGGCGCTGGCCTAAGCTGTTACTGCAAATGCTCAGAGTATATCTAGATATGTTTGTCGTAGTATTCATCGATGATATACTAGTGTACTCTCGTAGTGAGGATAAACATTCTGATCATCTCCGAACTATCTTGCAAACCCTTAGAGATCACAAGTTATTTGCCAAGTTCAGTAAGTGTGAGTTTTGGCTAAGGTCAGTTGCTTTTTTGGGTCATATCATTTCTTCCGAGGGTATTAGAGTTGATCCCCAAAAGATCGAAGCTATTAGAAATTGGCCTAGACCTATTTGTCCGACTGATATCCAATGTTTCTTGGGTTTAGCTGGCTATTACTGCCGTTTTGTTGAGGGTTTCTCCTCTATAGCGTCTCCTATGACTCAGTTGACCCAAAATAAAGTAAAGTTCTTGTGGTCCGAATCTTGTGAGAAGAGTTTCCAGGAGTTGAAGGTTCGACTTACTTCAGCCCCTATTTTGACTTTGCTTGATGGTATTTATGGTTTTATGGTGTATTGTGATGCTTCGAGAGTTGAATTAGGTTGCATATTGATGCAGAAGGGTAAGGTGATAGCTTATGCTTCTAGACAGTTAAACCCCATGAGGAAAATCACCCCACCCATGACCTTAAGTTGGCTGCTGTTGTGTTTGCTTTGAAAATCTGGAGACACTATTTTTATGGTGTCCATGTTGATGTTTTCACTGATCATAAGAGTCTGTAGTATGTGTTACCCAGAGAGAATTGAATCTTAGCCAGAGATGATGATTAGAATTTTTAAAGGACTATGATATGAGTGTGCTGTACCATTCGGGCAAGGCCAATGTTGTGGAGGATGCCCTAAGTGGAGTGTCCATGGGTAGTGTTTTGCATGTGGTAGAAGGTAAGAAAGAGTTGGCTCGTGATGTACATCGTTTGGCTAGATTGGGGGTTAGGTTGTTTGACTCAGCTGAAGGTAGTATAGGGGTTCAGAGTAGTCCCGAATCCTCCTTGGCTTTGAAAGTAAAGGAAAAGCAATACTTAGATGCTAGTTTGGTCAGACTGAAGGAGTCAGTCAAGGACCAAAAAGTAGAGATTTTCTCCCAAGAGGGAGATGGTGTGTTGAGATTGCAGGGTAGGTTTTGTGTCCCGAACGTTGATGATCTGAGACAGAGGATTATGGCTGAAGTGCACGGGGCGCGATATTCTATTCATCCTGGTGCCACCAAGATGTATCAAGACTTGCGGGAAATCTATTGGTGAAGTGGCATGAAGAAAGATATTATAGCGTTTGTAGCTAAGTATGCAACATGCCAATAGGTTAAGGTTAAACACCAAAGGCCTGGTAGTATAATGCAAGAGTTTAGTATTCCCCCTGGAAGTGGGAAGAGATAAATATGGACTTCGTGATTGGTTTACCTTCTTCCCGACGCCATCATGATTCCATTTGGGTTGTGGTTGATAGGTTGACTAAGTCTGCTTATTTCTTGCCTATTCATACTTCATATACTGCTGAGGATTACGCTAGATTGTATATCCGAGAGCTAGTCAGACTACATAGAGTTCTCTTATCTATCATTTTGGATAGGGATACTCATTTCACTTCGTAATTTTGGAAAGCTTTTCAGAAGGGTCTTGGTACCCAAGTGCTTTTGAGTTTTGATTTTCATCCGCAGATCGATGGTCAGGCTGAGCGGACCATCCAAACCTTAGAGGATATGTTGAGAGCTTGTGCACTTGACTTTAAGGGAAGTTGGGATGATCACTTACCGTTGATAGAGTTTGCTTATAATAACAGTTTCCACTCTAGTATTGGCATGGCTTCATTTGAAGCCTTATATGAGAGGAAGTATAGATCACCCATAGGTTGGTTCGAGGTGGGTGAAGTGGCTGTGAGTGGTCCTATTTTGATATTTGAGGCTATGGAAAAAGTTAAGTTGATTAGGGAAAGGTTGAAAACAGCGCAGAGTCGTCAGAAGTCATATGCGGATGTTAGAAGGAGAGACCTTGAGTTTGAAGTTGGTGACCAAGTGTATCTAAAAATTTCACCCATGAGGGGGGTGAAGAGATTCGGAAAGAAGGGGAAGCTTAATCCCCGTTATGTTGGTCCTTACAAAATTCTTAGCCGTGTTGGTAAGGTAGCTTATGAGGTCGAGTTTCCTTCCGAGTTGTCCTTTGTTCATCCAATATTCCATGTCTCCATGCTTAGAAAGCATATTAGCGATGCTGTGGTAGTGGATTCCTCTTTGAGTGCTGATATTCAAGAAAATCTTTTTTTTGATGAGATTCCTATTGAGATTCTTGATTTCAGTGTCCGAAGACTAAGGAACAAAGAAGTTCCCTTGGTCAAGGTGTTGTGGAGAAACCAATCTGTTGAGGGTGTAACTTGGGAAGTTAAGGCGGATATAAGATCCAAGTACCCGCACCTATTTTTCGTGAACTCCGATCAAGCCGAAGGTACCGTTCTTTCCTAAATCATGCACTTTTGATAAAAGTTGCAGTAGTTCAGCTGTCATTTATTATGTGTTCACCTGTAGTTTCTTGAATTTATGCATTCTATGTTGCATTCGGAGTGAGAAATGATGTGGTGATGAGTCTAACGAATAGTTTCAGCTGTATGCTCTATTCCCTATCTAATCTTGACATGTCTAGCATCATTCGAGGATGAATGTTTCCAAGGGGGAAATGATGTTATACCCCGAGAAATTTTGTGCATAAACGTGTTAGGTTCTGTCTTCTAGAATGAATTATAATTTTTTTTTTGTGGAATGTCTTAGATTCTGACCCACCATTGCGAAGCGTATCGAATAAGATTTCCAACGATATGTGGATCATCCAAAACAGGCACCCGAGCAACGAGTTATGAACATTCTGATCGAACCATGAATAGTAGTGAATACTAAAACATGCAGGAAAAAGTACTGAGGCTTGGCATATTTTTGCTCCAAGTTTAAACGATCATAACCCCTTATAAATAATGATCTGGGTGATCTACTATATATCAATGGAAATTTCTGCTAGTCCTCGTTCCAATGAAATTGGTTTCACCCAATTTGTCTATCGGAGCAAAAAGTTATGGTTGATCTACTTCGGCCTACCAAAAGTAAATTTTTGGGTCAACTTCAAACGATCATAACTCCTAGTACACAATGATCTGGGTGAGATACTATATATCAACGGAAAGATATGAGAGTTCACTTTCTAATGAAATTGGTTTCATCCAATTTGGATATCAGAGTAAAACGTTATGGTTGATCTACTTCAAACTATCAAAACAGTCCACCAAAGGATAGATTTGAGAATTATTTGATTTTTAGGGGCGTTTTGGTCATTCCCCTTCACCCAAAATCCATCCAAACCCTATATTAAAGCTTATAAGAAGCATTATATGTTATATTTCATCAAATTCCCTAAAAAAGAAAACCCTAAGCTCCTACATCCAACTTCAAGAACCTCCAAAGTTCACCATTAATTCTGCAAATTTATTCAAGATTCCAAGTTCCTAGTTTGAGAACTCCAAGAACCATCATTCAAAGGCATGATTAACATCTCAAAAATGAGTATCGATCTAAAGTCCATCATTCAAGGTATGTGGGGTTTTTCAACAAAAACTCTCTTTTGTTCTTGTGCCCAAAAGTAATTTTCTTTACAAAGGCATGATTTTTATTTGATTTTTATGAATTTGAAGCATGAACCCATATCTTATGATGATTATTATGAAATCTTGATGTTTATGATTTTGAAAGATGAATTTACATGATTTTGACAACTTGCTATAGCGGCTAGTAGACCGCTACCACAACACTACTATAACAATTTTTTTTTTGCTATAGCGGAATGACGCCAGCTAGACCTAAAATTTTAAATTCTAAAAATTTTCATTGAAGTCAATTCATACTAGTTTTAGTCCATTTTTATAACACTCCGCATTTTTAGGATAAACTTTAAACCGTCATTACTATGCGTGTAAACTCTAATCTCATAATTTGTATTTGAATACATGTGTCATGATCATTATCCTAGTGTTAAGAATGCTTTTGAGGTGAAAAATATTCATGGGAATAACTTAGAGCAAAGTTGAGCAAAGAGCCTTTGATTTGGCCAAATCTTTGTATTTAATTCTTCAAAGGCCTACTTTGAACGTGCATAACTTTTGATATATGTGGAATTTTTCATATAAAGACCCACCAAAGGATATATATAATTGAGTTAGCTTTCCAACGATATCAATTTTGCCTTAATTCGATACCCGAAAAAGTTATGGCCATGCAAATGTCGTGCATCGAATTACAATCACAAAAGGCCATTGGAAAAGGTGTACTATGGCCATACATCTCCCACCTGGGGCTATGCGATGGCCATGCATCACCTACCTTAGATTGGGAGATTGTTGTGCATCGTATGATGATTGCATAGTGCCAAAAGTGCTTTGGTTTGACTTAAATCAAAGCCGTTAAAGTCTTTTCACACCCCTAAACCATCCCTAATCACTCCTAATCGATATAAGGGGTATTTAAACACGTAAATTACACTTCCTAACCTCGGGAATTCAAGTCACGATTAAAAAACCCTTTTTCTCTCCCAAGAATAAAATCCAAGCCCCTTTCTCAAGAAATTAAGATTTCAAGCTTCCAAGTTCAAGAAACCCTCAAGAAATCATCTATTGAGGTATGTGGATGTTCATCAATGGTTCCTTTCACCCATTGATCCAAAATCCTTATGTTCATGATGAGTTAAATTCATGTTCTTCCTTAGTATTTTGAACTCAATTCATGTTCAAGTATTATTCCATGAAAAGTTACATTATATAATTTTTCAAGATTCAATCTCCCATGTCATATTCAAGTGTATTTCATGTTACATTGTCAAGTTATTATCTTAGTCACGTAACTATATTGTTTTTCGATGTTTTTAGACGTTCCCATGTTCAAGTTCATGATTCTCACATATTTGATGAAATATCTACTTTTTGTGTCTTTAAACAAAGATTCAATCCTAAATTTTTAAGCTTTAATATTGTATTTTATGATCATTTAGTGTTGGCGGGTTATGAATACCCGATACCTATATAGTTTATATGATTTCAGATTTTCAAGTAAAAATTTAGTTAAACTATGTATATTACTGTTTTGCTTAGTTGGTATAACCATGATGAGCATTGTTAGAAATAATGTTCAGTTAAATTTAGTTCAGCTCAGTACTAGTGTTAGTTCAGTTAGGAGTAGGATTTAGCACCAAGCAAACCTAGGGATGGGGGCTCACCCGCTAGTTAGGACTGGGTCCTTAGTAGTAGTCCCGAAGTTCCAGAACTACATAGCCAGTGTAGGATTATGAGATGTCACCCGCCAGTTTAGGAATAACACTCTCTTAGGGGTCACCCACTTGTTTAGGACTGAATCCCTAGTTCTTTGGGACTTATGATTAGTGGATCCACACAACTAGTGTTAGTACTCATGCACAGTACTGACACCCTTTCAAATGGGGTTACAGGTTGGACCTCGATTATCTCATATTAGGGCATGTCAGTTAAATAATACCTCCCATAGTCTCAGTACAGTATTCAGTGTATTTCAGCTCAGGTGCTTGACATAGTGTACAAATTTTTAGTTATTCATTTATATAACTTTGAGTCTTTCAGATTATAGATTACCTTAGAAACATGTTTATGCTTGGTCTTGCATTCTCAAATATTACATATTTATGTTTTCATGCTTAGTCTCTATACATGACCCTCATTTTAGTTTTACAGTCTATTCAATTTTACATGAGATTTTCATACAGTATTCACGTTTTACTGCTTCCCAGTTTTAATCATGCTTATTCTACAAAAGTAGAGATTTAAGAAACTAAGTGTAGTAATTCACGAACTTATCAGATTATATTTTTTATGTATGTTTTAAGATACTTTAGCTTTTAGTTTATTTCAGTCTCTTGGTGAGTCTACTAGCACTTAGCATGCATGTTTTAAGATTATGTATCTACTCAGTTTTACTTATTGCATTCACCCTCATTTACTTAGTACATTCCAAAGTACTGATACACATATATTTCTATGTGCTAAATTGTCGCATAATGTAGGTACCAGTTGTAGACTACTTATCATAATTAGACTATTTGTAGTTTCCAACCAACAGGTGATAAGTTCTCCTATTTCGGAGACTCCAGTCAGTTGTAATATATGTATCATATTGTATTTATTCATATGTATTGATTAGTGGTAGTTGGAGGCATGTCCCAGCTATCGATAGTCAGTATAGTAGAGACTTTATTGATGGTCAGTGAGAGTCATGAAATATAAATTCTAGTTCTCTCTTTAGTTTTATCAAGTTATAAGTTTATTAGTATTTTATTTATCCATATTATGTCATGATTATATTTCCGCACAACAAATTTAGCTATTTTATATATTCTAAATCATTTTCTCAAGTAGCATGCCATTTCATGGGTTATCTTGGGATTACTTGTGGTTCTAAGCACCGTGTTACTACTGGGGGTAGTCTCGGGTCATGACAATATTTTTCAAGAATCCCCATACCCCGTACCCATAGATGAGGTGACTTTAGTAACAAGAAAATGGATCATCATAATAGATACTAGTTTACTCATTATTCATCCCTGAACAATCATGGTAGGAAGAAGATGGAATGAATATAACTTCAATATTGATGACCCTGCAACTATAATGTGAAATAAAACACTTAAGGAGGTCACTGAATTTTTTACTACTGGCGTACTAGATTTTCGTGCTACACCCTCATTACTACTCCGCTCCCTCCCTCAATCAATTTTTATTTTTATGAGAAGCATAAGACTACTTACAGAAAAATATTTTTGAGTACCCAAATTATTCGAGGCCTCACCAGAATAACAGCTGATAAAGAATTTCAAGAACATATCAAACAGAAATTTTTTGTGTCTCGAGAGACTAGATCTCGCAATAGCAGAAATATTCTCACTATAGCAGTTGGGAATGATTTAGAAAGGCGAGAAATGGGTTTCACGCCTATTTGTCATTATTTTTATCACTAAACTCCCCTATCCTTCCTTATCACTTTGCTCCTAAATCTAGAAATAAGGTAATGATCACTAAACTTTGACTCTTTACTTCATTACTCATATTTTGCCTAATTTATAATAGAATAAAATAGAAAAGGCTTTGGGTTGGTTTTTGAATTCAATTTTTTAAAATTTTTTTGGATGAATTGTCAAAGTATGGTTGCTTATCTTACATTTACATTGCTTCTTTACATTCTAGGTATAAGAGTTATGGAATTCATTGCCAAATGGGGTCTAAAATTATGACGAATGGGAAGGTTGTTCTTGATTATGTTTTGATGATTTGGTCATGTTTTAGGAGTTTAAATGCCCAAAATTTTGCATATAATAGACCTAGGACACTTCCACATTGATCTATGGTTAGAGTGCCAAAAATGATACTTTTCTTCTAACGTCACCACTGACACACTTCTTGAAGCTTGAGGATGTTGAAAGCCACTATAAAGGTCTCATCCAACTATGAAGGCCCCATTATAGCAGGAATATTCTTGCTATTATGGTCTTGGGGTAGTGGGATGCATCCTACTATACCTGGATGCTGCTGGTAGTAGCCTCCCAGCCCATTTCCATGCTTGACTTTTTTCTGAAATTTGATTTCCTTGATACTTCTATGATTTATAACTTGCATTCTTATGATGTTTCACAGATTTACTACTCCAATCGCTAAGAACCAAGAAGAGGTTCCCCTTACATTTACGAGAATTACCAATGAGAAATATAAGATTTTAGGACTACCAGAGGATGGGGTTCTACTTGAGCGAGTGTTCGTGATGAAAGTGGTGGTAACGAAAGCACCAAAATTCTAGAGGCAATGTTGGGCCCTATTTTCTCACAAAAAGCAGGATTCGATGTGACAACTTTCTTAGGACTGTTTAAAGAGTGAGAGTCGCCAACTAACAAATTAAGGATCTTTAGGGCACCATTCTATTATGAACTTATTTTATTATTTTGTTTAGTTCACCAGAAATTCGTGTAAGGATTTAAATAACCTCGAAAGAAAGGTGTTAGGCACCTTTTGAGGTCCGCAAATATGAATCCTGACCGAATTCGTATATTATGTGGGGATTCTACGTGACAAGAAAAGGTCGATGATTTTATTATCTTAATCTTACTAAGTGAAGAAAAATAACAAATAAACAAGACATTTAGATAAATAAAAAATAAGATATGCCATAGATAAGCAAGGAGACATAAATGACACAATCAATATAACAAAATATTTATTAAATAAGAGAACCTAAGGTACCCCAAACAATTAAAACATTCAAAGTAAATAATAGAGAACAAATTCGAGAGGTTGGACAAGAATTTATTGTTTTTAACTATTCGGACTAGAGCCCAACTTATTAATGGGCGACAATATCATATCTTGCATTGTAGAAATGTGGTTGGGTCAACTTCCATCATTTTTGAATATCTACCCACCCCTGCCTAATTTGTTTATTAAACTTAGATGTGTTCTAAAAATGATAAAAACTACCATTTCCTAAGATGCCTACCCATTCCAACTTAATGTCCAAGAGGCGTTTGGACTTTCTACCTTTGTATTTGATCTAGAGAAGAAACTAGGCTACCTAATTAGTCTTAAGGTTAGCATCAAGCAAAACACATTGGACAAACAAGTAGAATGTAATGGTTTCAAACAATCCTTTTGATTAATTACATGTTGGTTAGGTTATCAACATACATGACAAACAATTGTCCATTTTTATGTAAAATTAGGCTTATAGGCATAATACTAACAAAAGACAGAGAAACAATTTACAGACTTAAGAGTGTTTTTAGTAAGGACATAAGGAATTCATTAAGAACCAAAATTATTGATGTGCCATGGTTTCATGGCACTTTTAATACTTAAAACTATAATAATATATAAATATTTAGGCCATTTTGTTGGATATAAGGTGTATTTTTGTGTATATTACAAGGAAACTAGGTTGGAAGTGGAATAGACAAAAATCAAAGAAAAAAGTTCAAAAAAGGTTGAGTTCCTATTTAGACTATGATTCGTTGGGTGACAATACGACTCATAGCCCAAGTCATGGTGAGAATAGTGAAGGATACTGAATCAAGGTTTGAAGTTGAGACTAGCGATGACTTGTTTGGTTTGACAATGAGTAGTAGAGTGGAGTCGCTCTGAGAAAATTAGCAAAAGTCCTACAGATAGCCAAGTTGAAGCCCTAGTGGAAACAAAGGATGAGTACGAGTCATTTTAATAGGGTACAACTTATAGTGAAGACTCATTCTTACATCAAAGAGAAAAGACCTAAAAGGGTTAAATCTACTAGAGTGACAATGGGTCTAGCCAGCGACTCGTAAGTCTTAACTATAAGTCATCAACACTTAATGTAGAATAGAGACGACGGAGCTGACAATGAGTCTTCGTCAGTCCAGAGGACTTATTGCCAAAGTCGTAGGCGCTACCAACTTTAGTTTCCTAGTTTGTTTTGGTTGGGTTTTCTATGTTGTTTTTACACACTATAAATATTCCTTTGATATTTCTGTAATAGTTTATACACTCATACTATTCACAAAAATATATTGATTTCAAGATTGAATTTTGATATTTCAATCCCTTTGTTCTTGGTTTTTCATCGATTAATTAATTTGATACTTTGAAATTTATTCTTCAATTGTTGTGAGATTACTTCTATGCTTTCTGTATTGAATTCCATGGCATTTCTTGCAACTATGAGCAGCTAAATACCATAGCTAGGGTTGTGGGAACCCTGGTAGAATAACGAAGTAGGGGAAGTATGAAGTTTTTCTAGATTATTATTTACATTTTCATTGTGATCTTTTTCAGTTTAATTATTTTCTTAGTGGTGGCTAACACTAGAACTCACTTGTATTCAAAACCATCTTCGCAAGAGAGATTGATATTGGGAAAAAGAGATTATAAAAATGATTCGAGGCTATCAACCCTTGTCTAATAACTTGAGACCCACAAGGTGATTATTAAAATGGGAGCAAACAAAAAAAGTTAGCACGACAACACTCTTAGACTCACAAGGTGAAGGGTGAGATTTATCAAAGCGTTCACAAGACGGTTGGTAATACCTAGCTTGTCAGATTCTGCATGTGTGAAAGTTAGATAGCCGGATTGAGCACGAAAAACTTATGGAGTTAGGAAGATAAGGGGAACACAATCCTGGTCTTCATCTCTGATTGATTACAACCAAAAGCAATGAAGACTTATTATGTTTTGCTATTCACTATAAATTCCCCCATCTACTTTTCTATACTATCGGCTACTTCAGCAAGTTTGGAAGACTGATTTGACCTATTCTTTGTGGGATCAACCCCAACCTAGTTGGGTTACTAGAATTTGATAGTGACTGCATTGTATTTTATTGGAAGGTATGTTTGGTCGATATCGAATTTTAGCACCATTACTGGGGAGTAAGATTAAAGATTAGTTGATTGGAGTTTTTGAGGTTGTTGGCTATTACTTTTCTATTTTTCTTGGTGTGTAAGATGGTGTATAACCAGTAATAGGATTCAAGGCAATCTCTTGATCCTATTCAATCTCGAGCAAGAAAGAATCCTACAACAGAATCATAGAATGCCATACCACGATAGTAAACCTCATCATGAGGGGCTTTGAGATGATCTATTGAATTTGCCTCCCTCACCTCCGTATATAATTTAGGATATGACCAAGCAAACTACTATATGATTATTAGTGAAAGAAAATATGAGGAGGGTAATGAGGCTGCCTAGCGTGCAACTCCTAAGGTATAATAGATATAGAAAGCCAATCATCAAGCAAAACTAAACAAAGGTAGAAGATATATAGATCTAGTACCCCTACTTTTTAGTATTTGCCAACATATGAATACCTAGATGAAGACATAGGGTATGGAGATCCTATTGAGAAAGGAGACATTATTTCTCCTGGTTTGATCCAGGGGTTGAAGTTCGACATTACTAGTGCTATGATCTAACCACTGAACCTGAAAAGTGTGTTTGCTGGCCTATCAACTGATGATCAAACATGTACCTCATAAATTTTGTTGGAATTTACACTTTATTTTATATACCTAGGGTGGATCAGGAAGCGTTGAGACTCAGGTTGTTCCCATACTGTTTAACTGGTAAAGTGATATTATGGTTAGAGGAGCTACCTTATGGGTCTATTACTACTTGGAATGAGTTTCACAAAGAGTTTTTTCCCTCTAGCTAGAATTCTATAATTTATAGACAAGAATGAGAATAAGAAAGCTAATGACATGTAAAACAGTAGGTCAGAAAATGAGAAGGAGAAGAAAAACGAGTATAGTGATTGCTTAGTAGAGGTACCACCTCCTCCCCCACCTGTTGAGCTACTATAAATTGAGACTGCCCCAATGCCTATCGTTAATTAGTGGGGGTACCCCTAGATATAGGAACTATATGAGAAAGATAGTTCCATCACCCCTGCCACCCAAATACTAAAGGAAGGGTTCTATCTATAACCCAAATTGAGCATGGTGGTTAAGTCAGAGATGCCAAAGTTTGAGGCTCGCTTCCAGCAGTACCATTTTGAGCGGATGACTAGGGCTCTAGGATAATATAGCCCAACATTGTTCTGGGAATTTTATGCTGCTTATCAAATAAAGCTGAAGTGACTTTATCTATAAGAGAGATTGTGGAAAGGTGGTTACCCCTTGCTTGCAGTATTGATTAGAGGTTTTTGCGTAAATATCCCAACACAGACTATTTTTAAGTTTCTTTATGGTTTGGATTTCCAGATACCATCCAACACTGTTGAAATTGATCATCACATGGATAAAATATAGAATGTGAAGATAAAATAGATTGGTACAAAATATATGTACACTCACTTCTAGTGAAAGGATGAGATCATTCCTATGGCACAGAAAGAGGCACCTTGGGTGGTTGGCCGTTTGAATGGTAGTTTGAATTTTGCTGTGAAGGCTTGGTGGGTTCTAATGCATTATTGTTTGAGTCCCACCAATAGGGTTAATTTGCTCTGTCCTGACTGAGCTACCCTGGTTACAGAAATCATGGAGGGATACAAGATTGACATAGCCAAGATTATAAATTAAGATATTTGTGATCGAGCTATGAGCACGAACACCAACTTGGTCTTCTTATACATGTTGATGTAGATGTGTATGGATTAGGGTGTACCAGCGATCTAGGGTATGGATCAGTTCTTCCAGGTTCAAATAACCATTGACTTGGGTATGATCTAAGACTTTGCTAACCTATCTCAAAGAAGAAGGTGGAGGCCACTTTACTCTAGGAGGTATTTTAGGGCGAAGGTCATGGTATTGACACTTTGGGGTTTATCGATATTAGTGAAACCCCCACTAAGACTATCCTATCTGAGCCTCAGACTTTGACAGATGTAGCTGATACTTCTCATACTCCAATCCCACCCCCAACTGTGAGGTTATTTACCTCCAAACTAGCTTCCGCTAACTATACTTTAGTTCTAAAGGCCTTCTTAACTGAAGTGCTAAAGAGATTGGGTATATTAGAGAAAAAAAGTGATAAATGTTAAGCAGGGGGTACAACCATGGGTTAAGAGGGAGATCTAGAGTGAGATTCAGGGTATACATACCCATTTGATAGGTTCATATGGTAGATTAGGCATAAGCTAGCGGGTGTCCAGGCCCCAGACCTGGTAGGTGGTCATGAGAAGTTACTTGAGCTCTGTGCTGCTATATAGGATATGTATTTGAGTCCATTCCTACTTACTCGATTATTGAAGACATTCTAGTCGAGAAGGTATCAGATATTTGGGGCATAAAAGGGAAAGAAAAAGTATTTGAGCAAGGTAGTGAGAGGCCGAGGAAGAAGTGAAAAAGAAGAAAATATAAGGATAATATTAAGGCATCCGGTGTTCAGTCTGTGCAAGACCACTAAACACGGGTCTATGAGATAGAGTAGGAGCTGGTAGCTCCTGAGATATGATATAAAGCTACAACTATAGCAGATTTAGGAAGAAGTACCACCCAATATCTAGATATACCATTGAGCACACCGATCGTTATTAGTGCCACTACTAATTTGAGTATCTCGACCACTACTAGGACTACTACTAATGAGAGTGAGGTCTATTCTGGGCCCCCCATGCTGAGACGTCATGCGCTGGCTCCTACTGCACCCAAGTATGTCTTCACTCCCTATTCTTACATTTTAGATGCATTAGGGATAGTGCATTGACTTTATTAGGGTAGGGGCATACCATAATCACCACAGGTTTTTGTTGTCGTGCTTTTCCCTATCGACCGTGGTATGATTATAGATTTGGTATGTTTGGGAAATGTTGTGCTGCGTTATGTTTGTTTCATGATGTATTATGTTTTTTTGTTTAGCTAGGAGAAAAATAAGTACATAAGATAGTTAATGTACTGTGCTTAAGTATATTAGAAATTTGATACCCCTTGAAAAAATATATTTTTGAAATGTGTGAATTTTATATAGATATGACCACTGTGAAACTTGTTTTGGCATTAGGATTAAGGAAATAATAATCATAGCTAGAATTTGCATGAACCAAATAGGAAGTAGTTTGTGATGCAACCCTTTTCCATGTGTGTGTGAGATGCTTACTTAGTTTTCCTTATGTATGGAATCCAGAACTTGCAAGGTGGGTCTTGCCTAGGTTGTAGGATAGTCGATTAGGAAAGGATCAAAGCCGTTCTTGAATTTGTCTACTTTTAGCCTAAATAACCTTCCAAATATGAATAAGTATCCCTTGATTTCTGTTTGAGCCTTTATAAACTATTTTTCTTGTTTTTACCTTTCACTTTCCTAATTTAATTACAATGAACCTATTTTAATCCTAGTCCTTCTTGGATATTATTTACCTGAACTCATGCAAATTGCCTAAGTTGAACGTGGCTATCATAGGGGTGCGTGATTAGAGGTGGGTTTGAAGAAGGGCGTAAATAACAGAAAAGAAAGTAGGTCTAAGTGTGGTAGAAAAGTATGGATTAAGAAAAGCAAAAATAACAAAATAGAAAATAATAGATTTGTAAAAGAAAAATAAAATGAAAGAATAAAAGAAACACACCCAACCTGAATAAGAAATAAAAGGAAAAAGGGAGAAATAAGGGAGAAATAAAGAAAAGTTGGTTGATAAGTGGACATTTAACGTAATTGTAGTGACAAGGATACTTAGTCACTAAATTCCTAAATGTACCATACTAGACCCCATGCATATGCTACAAACTGAGTAAAGTCCTATAGTGCTCCTAGTTCGACTGTTCAAAAACTAAGGTAAAAAAAATAAGGGCAAACTTATGATATTTTTTGCACATTATGGAACTTTTTTTGAGAGAGTGAGTGTCTTGAGATTGTCCTCGCATTAACATGCATTATTCTACTGAGTGAATGGGACTACTTTGTTGTGAGGGCGCAAGGGTTGTGTTGCTAGCTGCTTATTTATTTGGGTAATGTAATGTGCATGTATGCGTGATTATTTGTTGATATTATAATGACATATCTTGATTAACTTGTGTCTCATTGTTGTGCTATATAAATATTTACATAGTTGGTTTTGAAAAATAAAAAATTAGGAGGGGGTTATGTTCTTGGGCTGAAACTGAAATTGACTTCCATAAGTATCTTTGGTTTCTCTTGGTTAAGCATCATTGTTGTGTTTTATTTGCTGCGTTTTTGTTGCTTTATCACATGTAAATGTTCTAAGCTGAGGATGTTGATATGCCATGGTTTCATGGCACTTTCGATGCCTAAAACTGTAAAAATATGCAAAGACTTACGCCATTTTGTTAGATATGAGGTGTGCTTTTGTGTCTATTGCAGGGAAACTAGGTTGGAAGTTAAATGGAACTGAATTAAAATAAAAAGTTCAACAAAACTTGAGTTGCTATGTGGACTACAACTTATTGGGTGACTATACAGCTCATAGTCCAAGTCGTGGTAAGAACAGTGAAGGCTGATGAATTAAGAATTGAAGTTGGGTTTGGAAATGACTCATTAGGTTTGACAAAGAGTCATATAATGGAGTTTTTCTAAGCAATTTAGCAAAAGCACTAAAGTTATCCCAGTTGAATCCTAGTGAAAATGAAGGTTGACCATGAGTTATTATAACAGGGTACAATTCATAGTGAAGACTTGTTCTAACAACAGAGAGGAAGGACCTAAAAGGTAAAAATCCACTGGAGTGACAATGGGTCCAGCTAATGACTCATAGAGCCTGACTCTGAGTCATCAACACTCACTACAAGATAGATACAACAGAGATGATAATGAGTCATCATCAGTCCAGACGACTGTTGCCTAAGTCTTAGGCACTGCAGACTTTAATTTCCTAGTTTGTTTTGGTTAGGTTTTCTATGTTATTTTGAGAAACTATAAATTTTCCTTTAATATACCTATAATAGTTTATGCACTCATACAATTCACAAACATATATTGATTTCAAGATTGACTTTTGATCTTGGAATAGTTTTGTTCTTGATTTTTCGTTGATTAATTAATTTAAGACTTTGGGTTTTATTCTTTGATTTTTGTGAGATTATTTCTATTCTTTCTTTATTGAATTCCATAGCATTTCTTGCAACTTTGAGTAGCTAAATCCCATAGCTAGAATTGTGGGAATCCCAGCAGAATAATAAAGTAGGAGAAGTGAGAGGTTCTTCTAGATCATTGTTTACACTTGCATTGTAATCTTCTTCAGTTTAATTATTTTCTTAGCGGTGCCCAGTGATAGAACTCGTCTATATTCAAAATCATCTTCAAAAGAGAGATTAAGATTGGGAAAAGGAGATTACAATAGTGATTTGAGGCTATCAACCTTCATCTAATAACTAGTGACCCAGAAGGTGATAGTTAAAAAAGGATCAAAGATAAGGGTTAGTATGGCGACTCCCTGAGACTCACAAGGTAAAAGGTTAGATTTATCAAAGCGTTCATAAAATGGTTGGTAATACCAAACTTGTCAGAGTCTGTATGTGTTATATTGAGATAGTTGGATTGAGCACGAGAAACTTACAAAGTTAGGAAGTCAGGGGGAACACAGTCCTAGTTTTCATCTCAGATTGATTATAACCAAAAGTAGTCAAGACTTGTTACTTTTCACTGTTTACTACAAATTCTCCCATCTACTTTTCTACACTAAAGGCTACTTTATCAAGTTCGAGAGACAGACTCGATCTATTTCCTGTGGGATCAACCACGACAACCTAGTAGAGTTACTATAATTTGATAGAAACCACATTATATCTTTTTGGAGGGTCTAGTTTGGGCGATATCAATTATCTAAGTGAAAATTTTTAATACCCGTGCTTTTTTCTTAGCTTGAAAATCCTCTCAAGGATGTTAGAACTTTCTTTGAAATAATAATTCATTCTTATACACATGGTATTTCCATAATTTTCACTTCCTATCATATGGGAAATTGAATAAGCTTTCCATAGATATATAATTCACCCAAATCTGACATTCGAGCGAAGAGTTAGAGCATTTTTAGTGAGACAGTGTTTGACCTGAGCCTTCAGTATGTCGCAGAGATAGCTCAAATGGTAATTGTCAAATTCCAGTATTACTCCGCGATACTGGCACGTTGCGCCAAACTTCTAGGTCATAGAAAAAGTGGCAATGCGATAGCTCCGTGTCGTGCTACCGTACAGTTTCCCAATTATTAATTTCCAGCGACATGGAGCGATAACGTCGTGTCACTCAATAGGCCCAACTCGAGAAATTTTATTGAAAATTTAATAATGTGTCCAGGGTTAAAAGGGTCAACATCCTACCCTTATATATTCCCTTTAACATGTGATTCAACCATTTTTTACCCAAAACATATTAGTTTCTCTCAAGAACAAACTAGGGTTTCTATTGGGGATTCAAATTCAAGAAGGTTTCACCATCAATCTTCACGAAATCATGATCTAAGTTATGCATAGTGTTCATTCATGGACTCTTTTTGTCCGTGAAGTCCAAGAATCCTTTTTAACGACAAGTTATGGATTTTCTTCATGTTTTCATGCTTTGTATGTTCTCTTTCATGTTGATAAATGATGAATTGATTTCTATTGCATGATTTGATGGTAAATTCCATGTGGGTTGATTAGTATAGATAAAGATTTACAAAATCTCATGACTAAAACCTTGTATGAAGGAATTGGAATTGAAGCATGATGTTTAATTATTGTATAATGTGCTTTATATGTGCTATGCCTACAATATGTTTGATTAAATGCCTAGATGAAGGAAAATTGTCTAACTAGCATGATATCATAAAATCCCCATGTATGTATAAGTTTATGCCTTTTTCATGTCTGATGAAAGGCTCCTATGAATGTAGTATGCATTATGAAGTTAGTCAAGTCTTCAAGTAATTCATGCTATGTTAGTTTCCTTCTATCGAGTCTTGGGGGTACTTGTACCCAAAATATTAGATGTGTGCCTAGATCCATGTCATGTATTCATGATACTCTCAGTCAAGCTATGAACTCTTAGACTTCAGATAGTCTTATGACTCAAGAAAAATCTCCATGATCTCATGACTCAGTCAGTTGCAAGATATCAGTAGTATTCCGTCAGCCATGGAAATTCAGTAACTCAGTCTATGCTCAATTCAGTTTAGTAAATAATTTTTAGTGTCTATTCAGATGGGAGTAGGAAGCAACACCAAGTGAACCCAAGGATGGGGACTCACCTGTTATATGAGGGTGTGATCCCTAGAAGCAATCCTACATTCCAGAACTATGTAGCCATCATAGGTTGAGACATCGCATCCTGCTATATAAGGGTAGATGAGGTGGCTTAACCTGTTATGTTAGGTTTCCCATCGTTCTCGCTAGAGTTACCTATTATATGAGGGTTACTTACATGTTGTCCTTACCAGTGGCGTGGTATTGACACCCTTCCAATCAGGGCATAGATTGGACCGCAGCTCAGCTATCATAGCACCTTTGGGGCATGTCTATTAGATACTACTTCCCACAGTTTCATGTTATAGAATCAGGACTATTAGATACAGTCAATCAGTTTTAGTAATAGAAATCAGATAGTTCTTCAGATTTTAGGACAGTCAGACACAATCAATTCAGTTACAATACAGAACTCAAATAGTTCCATTAGATTCAGGACTATCAGTTACAGTCACCCACGTTATCAGTTATACTCAGATACATTTACCCATGTTATCAGTATTATTCTGATATAGTCCTTTATGTTATCAGTCATATCAGTTACTATCATGTCATGTTATCAATATACAGACTCAGAAATCACGAAACCATGTTATCAGTTACAGTTATATACTTATGCATATATTCTCATGTTCATGTTAGACAGTCAGTTAGCATTATTCATGCATGCAAAACCTTGCATATAGCCTACCTCACATGCATACTCGGTACATATGTATTGACGCATTTACGTTTTGGTGCTTTCTTTTTGTTTTACACCATAGGTTCAGAGACGTGTTCTAGATCAACAGTAGATTCCAGATTCAGTAGTCAGAGTAGAAGTGAGTTCTCATCCTTTGAGGACATAATGATTTTCTATTATCTCATTGATTAGTTTATTAGATGGAGTTAGTTGGGGACATGTCCCATCTACTCCTTATTCAGATTCTTCAGACAGTAGAGGCTTTCAGTCTAGATGCAGACTAGATATAGACTATCATGTTTTAGACTTTAGTTTTGTTTTGAATATTCTATTACCCCACATAAATGTTACGTTATTGAGTTATGTTCATGATCGAACCTTATGGCCTTTCAGTGCATGTTTTCACATTATTTTGTTATCTTATGTAGTATACAGGTACAAATATCAGTCATGGGTTAGCTTGTGGTCCTTCGGGGTCATGAGCACCGTATAGCATTTTGGTTCAGCAAATTGGGTCGTTATAAATTTGGTTTCAAAGCCTAAGGTTTAATAGAGTCCTAGAAAGTCTGAAAGCCGCATATAGTAGAGTCTTGTACATGGGTGTGTTGCACACGACATATATGTACAAGAGGCTATGAGATTTTTTAAGAATAGTTTCCCTTCTTTCGGTATTCATGTCGTGCCTTGGAGCATAATCACAATTTATCCTCTAAGTCTAATCCATTTCTCCCTTTCTTCCACAGAACATGCCTCCTAAAAGAAGAAATAGAAATCTGTCATCCCCTCAGCCCGAAGAACCTTTGGGCGATTATGTTTCTTATGCGAAGTTCAGGACCACATTTACCACTCTTGCTCAATCAGTCACTGCTCATAATGAACGACCAATAGTTGTTCCGGCCAACCTAGTGACCAACTCAGCTACAACGAGAATTTGGGACTTCACTTGAATGAATCCTTTAACCTTCCTCGAGTCTAAGGTAGATGAAGACCCTCAGGAATTCTTAGATCAAGTTCAAAAAGTGACAAATGCCATGGAGGTGACTACTGTTGAGAGTGCCGACCTAGCTGCATACCTGTTGTAGGATGTGGCTCATGCTTGGTTCAAATAATGGAAGTCTGAAAGATCAGATGATGTAGGTCCTATAGAGTGGGAGAAGTTTGTCACTGTATTCTTAGACAAATTCTTTCCCCAAGAGCTTAGAAAAGCCAAGGTGATAGAGTTTATCAACCTCAGGCAGGGTAATATGACAGTGAAAGAGTATTCTTTTAAGTTTACTCAATTAGCCAGGTATGCCTCTCATATGGTTACAGACAGTAGATCCAAGATGAGTAAGTTTGCTTCAGGGGTGAACGACAACATGGTTAATGAGTGCAGTTCCGCTATGCTAAATAGTGACATAACCTTAGATAGACTTATGACTCATGCTCAGTAGATAGAAGAGTAGAAAATTAAGGAAAGGGAAAAGCAGAATAAGAGAGTGAAGACAGGTAGTTTCAACTTCGTTCAGCCTAAGTCAGAAGAAGGAAACCGTTCCCAGTTTCATCCTAAGTCATCAGTTCTAGCTCCCTCTACAACCAGTGCTTCAGTTCCTAAGTTCAGAGAGGGTAACAAAGATAGAGCCCCAGGCTCTAAGACCCAGGGCAGTGTTAGCAGTGGCCGCACCTATCTTCTTTGCTAGTGTAGAGTAGGTAGTGGCATTTTTTTTTGTTGTGGCAAGCCAGACCATAGAGTTAAAGATTGTCCATAGCTAGGTCCATAGGGTCAATAGAATCGCTCATCATCTCAGTCCGGTCGCCAAAATCAGCAGGGTGCCAATTCTAGTGCTACTAACGGGAAACGCCTAAATCATCTCTATACTCTTCACACTCGACAAGATAAGGAAAGTTCTCCTGATGTAGTTACTGGTACATTATAGATATTTTATGTGTATTTTTGACCTTTTGCTAGATCCAGGAGCTTCCTTGTATTTTGTTACTCCTTATATAACATTTGATTTCAAAATCAATCCTAAAATTCTAGCAGAGCCCTTCTCAGTCTCTACCCCAGTAGGTAAAACCATCATAGATCAGTGGGTATACAGGAACTGCTCGGTTATGATATTTCAGAAAGTCACTTCAGTAGACTTAGTTGAATTAGAGATGACTGATTTTGATATCATTATCGATATGGATTAGCTTTATTCTTGCTATGCCACAGTCAACTGCAAAAATAGAACAGTTCAGTTTCAGTTCCCAAATGAACCCGTCCTAGAGTGGAAGGGTAGTGTATTCGCTTTCAGTGGTCAGCTTGTTTCCTATCTTTGGGCAAGGAAAATGATATCTAAGGGATGTGTTTATTATCTGGTTTGTGTTATAAATTCTACTTCCAAGGCTCCCAATCTCAAATTAGTCCCAGTAGTGAACGAATATTCAGATGTCTTTCCCAAAAATCTTCCAGGAATTCCTCCTGAAAGAGAAATAGACTTTGGTATTGATCTTCTTATAGACACTCAGCCTATCTCTATCCCGCATACAAAATGGAACTAGTAGAACTCAAGGAACTAAATGAATAGTTGAAGGAACTCTTAGATAAGGGAATCATCAGACCCATCATTTCCCCGTGGGGCACACAAGTCTTATACATGCATAAGAAAAGTGGTTCACTCAGAATATGTATAGATTATCGTCTACTCAATAAAGTCATGGTTAAGAACAAGTATCCTCTTCTCAGAATCGATGACTTGTTTGACCAACTTCAGGGTGCCAGTTATTTCTCTAAGATAGACCTCAGATCCGGCTATCAGCAGCTCAGAGTTAGAGAATGTGACATCCCAAAAACAGCTATCCATACACGGTATGGTCACTTCGAATTTCTAGTCATGTCATTTGCTCTTACCAATGCCCTAACCGCTTTTATGGACTTGATGAACCGTATGTTTAAGCAGTACTTGGACATGTTCATTATAGTATTCATAGATGATATTCTGGTCTATTCCCGCACTGAGCGAGATTATGCAAACCATCTCAGAATAGTACTCCAGACTCTTAGAAATTATTGGTTATTCGCCAAATTCAGTAAGTGTGAATTTTGGCTAAGATCAGTTGCATTCCTTAGCCATATTATTTTTGATGATGGCATTAGAGTAGATCCTTAAAAGACTGAAGCAGTAAGAAACTGACCTCGCCCTGTCTCTCTATAAGATATCAAGAGTTTCTTGGGTTTGGCTAGCTGTTATAGATGGTTTGTTGGAGGATTTTCTTCTATTAAATCTCCTATGTCTTGATTGACTAAAAAAAGTCAAGTTTCAATGGTCAGATTCATGCGAGAAGAGGTTTCAAAGAATTAAAGACTCGACTTACCTCAGCTCCAGTTCTAGCATTACCAGACGGTTTAGACAGTTTCGTAGTATATTATGATGCATCTAGAGTGGGTTTAGGTTGTGTCCTCATGCAGTATGGTAAGATCATAGCCTACACCTCCAGACAGCTTAAACCGCATGAGAAGAATTATCCTACTCATGATCTTGAGTTAGCAACCGTAGTATTTTCCTTAAAGATTTGGAGGCATTATCTCTACGGAGTTTATGTAGACGTTTTCATAGATCATAAAAGCCTTCAATATGTCTTTTCTCAAAAAGATCTCAATCTTCATCAGAGAAGGCTGTTAGAGATCTTAAATGATTATGATATGAGTGTCCTCTATCATCCGGGCAACGCTAACATATTGGCCGATACTCTCAGTAGACTGTTCATGGGTAGTATTTCTTATGTTGATGATAGTAAGAAGAAGTTAGTCCAAGAAGTACACCAGCTTGCCAGACTAGGCGTTCGCTTAGTTGACTCTTCAGAGGGTGGTGTATATGTTTAGAGTAGTTTAGAATCATCTCTAGTTTCTGAGGTAAAAGAAAAGCAAGATAAGGATCCTAGCCTTGTCACGCTAAAAGAGTCAGTTCAGAATCAGAAAATAGAGGTTTTCTCCCAAGGGGGAGATGGTGTTCTTCATTGTCAGGGTCGTTTTTATGTTCCAGACGTAGATGACATAAGGCAGTGAATTCTTGCAGAAGTGCATGGTATGCACTACTCTATTCATCCAAGGGCTATAAAGATTTACCACAACTTGCGGGAAATTTATTGGTGGAGTGGGATGAAAAGAGATGTTGCAGAGTTTATGGCTAAGTGCTCTACATGTCAGCAAGTTAAGATAGAGCATCAGAAGCCTAGTAGTCCTATGTAGGAGTTTAGTATTCCTATTTGGAAGTGGGAAGTTGTGAACATGGACTTCGTGACGGGTTTGCCTCAAACTTGTCGTCAGCATGATTCAGTCTGGTTCATTGTAGACAGAATAGCCAAATCAGCTCTTTTCCTTCCAGTTCATTCCTCTTATTCAGTCGAGGATTACACCAAGCTCTAGATTAAAGATCTCTTCATATTACACGGTGTTTCGTTGACTATTATCTCAGACAGAGGTACCCAGTTCACCTCTCATTTTTGGAAAGCATTCTAAAAAGGTCTTGGTACCTAAGTTCATCTCAGTACAACCTTTCATCCTCTAACAAATGGTCAAGAAGAAAGGACCATTTAAACTCTAGAATATATGCTAAGGGCGTGTGCAATTGATTTCAAGGGTAGTTGAGATGACCACTTGCCTTTGATTAAATTTGCATACAATAATAGCTATCATTCCAGTATTCAGATGGCTCTATTCAAAGCTCTCTATAGTAAGAGATGTAGATCTCCAATCGGTTGGTTTGAAGTTAGTGAGGCCTCAGTCATAGGTCCTGACTTAGTATTGGACGCCTTAGATAAAGTTTAGTTAATTAGAGAAAGACTCCAGGCTGATCAGAGCCAACAAAATTCTAATATAGATGTTCGTAGAAAGGATCTCGAGTTTGAGATTGGTGATTATGTCTACCTCAAGATCTCTTCTATGAAGGGAGTGAAGAGATTCGGTAAGAAGGGAAAATTTAGTCCCCGATAAGTTGGTCCCTTCAAGATTGTCAGTCATTTTGGCAAGGTAACTTATGAGCTCGAATTGCCTTCAGATCTAGCCTCAGTTCATCTAGTCTTTCATGTCTCTTTGCTAAAGAAGTGTATAGGTGACCCATAGTCGTAGTCCCTATTCAGAGCATAGATGTTTAGAATAGCCTCTCTTATGAAGAGATTCCAGTTGAATTCTTAGACTATCATACTCCTAGATTGAGGAACAAAGAAGTCCCTTTAGTTAAAGTTCTTTGGCAAAATCAGTTCGTAGAGGGAGCTACTTGGGTTGCAGAAGTAGATATGCATACCAAGTATCCTTACCTCTTCTCTGCCAACTTAGATTAAGGTCAAGGTAATAGTTCTCCTTAAGCTTACTCAGTTTCATGATTAGTGTACATCACTAACTTAGTATTCAGTCTCATGCTCATGTTCCCATGATAAGCTTGGTATCAAGTACCACCGCATATTCAGTCATGTATTCATGTATCAGATCAGTTATATAGATATGCATCAGACTTGCATTCTCACTGTGAGAAAACCTAGTTCTTCAGAACTTTTAGTTATGCATTTATGAATTAGTTACACATGCTTCAGATATGCATGTTCAGTGTGTTATGTTCAGCTTGTCAGTCACGTCCATGATGAGATCATGTTCCAGTTATTCATGTTCAGCTCATTGTTTCCCCTCTTAGTCAGTCTCATTCGAGGATGAATGTTCTCAAGGAGGAGATATTGTAATACGCGTGCTTTTTTCTTAGCTTGAAAATCCTCTTAAGGATATTAGAACTTGCTTTGAAATAAGAATTCATTCTTATACTCATGTTATTTCCATAATTTCAACTTTCTATTACGTAGGAAATTGAATAAGCTTTCCATCAATATATAATTCGCCCAAATACGACACCCGGGCAAAGAGTTATAGCCTTTTTAGTGAGACAGTATTTGACCTGTGTCTTTGGCGCATCGCGGAGATAGCTCAAATGGCAATTGTCAAATTCTAGTATTACTCCACGATACTGAAGCATCGCACCAAACTTCCAGGTCGTAGACAAGGTGGTAACGTGATAGCTCTATGTCGTGCCACCATGCAGTTTCCCAATTGTCAATTTCTAGTGACACGGAGCGATAACACCGTGTCGCGCCAAGGACCTAACTCGGGAAATTTTACTAAAAATTTAATGATGTGTCTAGGTTTAAAAGGGTCAACTTCTGACCCCTATATAATCCCTTTAACACGTGATTTAGCCATTTTTCTCCCAAAATATATTAGTTTCTCTCAAGTTTATCTCAAGAACAAACTAGGGTGTCTATTGGGGACTCAAATTCAGGAAGATTTCACCACCAATCTTCATGAAATCATGATCTAAGGTATGCATAGTGTTTATTCATGGACTCTTTTCATCCATGAAGTCCAAGAATCCTTTTTAACTACAAGTTATGAATTTTCTTCATGTTTTCATGCTTTGTGTGTTCTCTTTCATGTTGATAAATGATGAATTGATTTCTATTGCATGATTTGATGATAACTTCCATGTGGGTTGATTAGTATAGATAAAGATTTACAAAATCTCATGACTAAAACCTTGTATGAAGGAATTGGAATTGAAGCATGATGTTTAATTATTGTATAATGTGCTTTATATGTACTATGCCTACAATATGTTTGATTAAATGCCTAGATGAAGGAAAATTGTCTAACTAGCATGATATCATAAAATCCCCATGTATGTATAAGTTTATGCCTTTTTCATGTCTGATGAAAGGCTCCTATGAATGTAGTATGCATTATGAAGTTAGTCAAGTCTTTAAGTAAATCATGCTATGTTAGTTTCCTTCTATCGAGTCCTGGGGGTACTTGTACCCAAAATATTAGCTGTGTGTCTAGATCCATGTGATGTATTCACGATACTCTTAGTCAAGCTATGAACTCTTAGACTTTAGATAGTCTTATGACTCAGGAAAAATCTCCATGATCTGATGACTCAGTCAGTTGTCAAATATCAGTAGTATTCCGTCAACCACGAAAATTCAGTAATTCAGTCCATGCTCAGTTCAGTTTAGTAAATCATGCTCAGTGTCCATTCATATGGGAGTAGGAATTAGCACCAAGTGAACCCAAGGATGGGGACTCACCTATTATATGAGGGTGTGATCCCTAGAAGCAATTCTTGGATTCCAGAACTATGTAGCCATCATAGGTTGAGACATCGTAGCCTGCTATATGAGGGTAAATGAGGTGGCTTAACCTGGTATGTGAAGGTTCCCACTATTCTCAATAGAGTTACCTATTATATGAGGGTTACTCACATGTTGTCCTTACTAGTTGCACGGTATTGACACCTTCCAATCAGGGCATAGATTGGACCCTAGCTCAGCTATGATAGAACCTTTGGGGCATATAGGTTAGATACTACTTCCCACAGTTTAATGTTATAGAATCTGGATTGTCAGACACAATAATAGAACTCAGATAGTTCTTCAGATTTCAGGACTGTCAGACACAATTAAATCAGTTACAGTACGGAACTCAGATAGTTCCATCAGATTCAGGACTGTTAGTTACAGTCACCCACGTTATCAATTATACTCAGATATAGTCACCCATGTTACTGGCATTATTCAGATATAGTCCTTTATGTTATCAGTCATATCAGTTACTAGCATGTCACGTTAACACTATACCGACTCAGAAATCACGAAACCACATTGTCAGTTATAGTTACGTATTTATGCATGTATTCTCACGTTCATGTTAGACAGTCAGTTAGCATTATTCATGTTTGCAAACCTTTGTATATAGCCTAACTCACATGCATACTCGGTACATATGTACTGACGTATTCACGCTATGGTGCTTTATTTTTATGTTACACCATAGGTTCAGAGACATGAGTTTCAGATCAGCACTAGATTCCAGATTCAGCAGTCAGAGTAGAAGTGAGTCCTCATCCTTCGAGGACATAATGATTTTCTATTATCTCATTAATTAGCTTATTAGATGGAGTTAGTTGGGGACATGTCCCATCAAATCCTTATTCAGATTCTTCAGATTGTACAGGCTTTTAGTCTAGATGCAGACTAGATACAGACTATTATATTTTAGACTTCAATTTTGTTTTGGGTATTCTATTACCCCACACAAATGTTACGTTATTCAGTTATGTTCATGATCAAACCTTATGGCCTTTCAGTGCATGTTTTTTGCATTATTATGTTATCTTATATAGTATACAGGTACACATATCAATCATGGGTTAGCTTGTGGTCTTTCGGGGTCATGAGCATCATGTAGGATTCTGGTTTAGCAAATCGGATCGTTACAAATTTCTAATTAATATGTCAAAAATTCACATAGTTCTAAGGCATGTTGAAATTGATTATTATGTCAATTAAAGGTGCTAAAGCTGAAATTTAGTTGCACAGAAGTTAAATAAAATCTTTCCAAGATTTTATTTGATTGCTGGAAAAATAGTTTTAGTGTTGTAAATTAATAGGCAGGCTAGAAATTGCTAACAAAGGTGATTTTTTAATGCTGGAAATTGATAAAAACAGGTTGAAAATTAACTTTTCAATGTTGAAACTGACGTTTTATATTGCTGGAAAAATTATTAAAAGGCTGGGACTGGTTTTTATTGCATAAAAGCATGAGACTGATTTCTTTATTGCAGAAAAGAATTAAAATTAATTTTTTATTATTATTGTAGAAAATTCTTTATAGGCTGGGACATAAGATTTAGTTGCTAAAATGCTATTTAAATATTCTAAAAATCAGTATCAAATGTTGGAAAATAAATCAAACATATCAAAAATTAGTTAACATAGTATAAGTTAAGTCGACTTGCTCGAAGTTGATTTAACAAAATTAATTATTAATCCTGAAACTTTTTATGTGACAAATAAATTAATAAGTAAATCCTAGATTATGTTTTACCTAAGTGATTCACATAAGGATATAATCCACATAATCCCTACCCTCATAAGCAGTCCTCATAATTTTCACTATGTAACTCAAATATTTATGCAATAAATTAAAGACCCGAATAAAAGAGAAATAAATAGTGAATAAGGCTTGACATCCCCAAAGGCAACAACTTTCTAGCACAACCCGATCATAGTACCTGATCAAATGTAACAAAATACACAAATGCAAACCAACCACACTATGCATGTATTCTCATATTGGTTAAACAAAACATTCAATAAAATAAGATACCAATCACTCAAAAGAAGCAACAAGCAATTCAAACAGTCACAAATGCTATAACATGCCATCATTTAAAGAGATTAAGGAATATAGGAGACTAAAAATAAATAAAAAAACTAATCTATTAAGGAAAATAATATCAGAATTAGAAGAAGTAAAATTCAAACACAAATATTACAACCAAGTAGTAGATAAAACCTGAAAATTGAACGAGTATTTTGAAAGCAAAGAGCATAATAATTTTTTTTGTATAGGGAGATTATGAGATGAAAAGTTGTCCTAAGAATAAAGAGAGGCTACTGATTGTATAGTGTGAAAAATGAATCATGTAAAATTCAGCCAAAAAAAAAAAAGAAAATGTTTGATAAAACTAGTCAACAAATGTTTTTTCCATAAACACCCATATCAATAGTGATAGATTATATAAATTCAGCCAAAAAAATAAAAGGAAAACATAATATTTTGAATAACCAACCAATGAAAATTTCCTTGCATAATTATTAAAATAATTCCTGAATCAATTAATAGTGAGAAATCATGTAAAAATTCAGTCAAAGCAATAAAAGGAAAAAAAATATTTTGAATAACCAATCAACGAAAATTTCCTTCAATAAACATGAGAATTCAAATAACATCATATTGAATTCAAATTAATAACAGAGAAAGGAGAAAATTATACTTGTTAAGCTTGTCACACACCAAATAAAAAGAAATTTTTTTTACTAAAGTGAAAACTACCTCAATTAGTTAAATACAAATTCAGGGCAAATCAATTGGAATGGGGTAAATTTAATAAGCACATAATAAGCTTCTTCAAGTTAAAATGACAAACAATAGAGACGAATCAAAATGCAAAGCTCGGGTGAAGATCATAAAAACCATGAACATATTTGTACTATTTAGTCTTAAATTAACACATGGAATTAAACGTAGGATGGGTTCTCAAGAACTCATTATTTTTCAGCGAGTGAGGCGATGATGGATGGTAGCAGAACTTTTGCTTTTCCAATAGCTATTGTTGTTGTTTTTTGCTGGTGGAACTCCAACGTTGGCTCAACGGTGATTAAAGAGGGAGAACGAAGGTACTACGACTGTTGGTGGAGAATTACACAGTGATTGTAGGGAATGGAGGAGAGGTGTAACACCCCAGGTTTTTGGTCCTTGAAAATTTCCAAAATTTTATCTTTACTACCTTGATTATGACTTACCTTTATGAGTCGTATGGAGTCATGAAAAGCCGTTAGACTCAAATTGTAATGTAAACTGTGTGTGACTAAGTTCTTCTCTAAGTATGAGTGGATCACTAAAAGTCCTAAGGACTCATTATGAGTCATTGAGTACAAATCATAGGATGTCCAGTGCTTACCCCAAATGGGTTCTATGTTGACTACGACTGGACCCTATGACTCGTAGCATCCCATTACTTGTCATAGTAGTTAGGTCGTAGGGTCAACAGTGTATGAGTGCCTTCGAAACTGTCTTGGCTATGACTCATAGTAACAAGTCATAATGAGACCTTACGAGTCGATAGTGACCCGTAGTCACTAACGAATAAATTTCAGCTTTTAAATTAAGAGAACTTTGGACAATTGCCTCCTTACCCAATTAAAACCCTATGTTCACAAAGCACTTAAGTAGATTATTTCTCAGTTATAACACAATCAGACACTTCCAAAGCTCTCTCAAGTCTCTCAAGCAACCATACTTAGGGTTTCCAAGAATTAGGTCATCCAAGGGCTCAAGGGTGGAATGCTTTCCATAAACATGGATATTTTAGACATGTTACTCTTTTCTAATTGCTAATTTGTTAAAAACATATGTTTTAAAGTGTTGTTCGTTTGGTATGGATGTTTGTTTTGAAACATGGGTTGAGGTTTTTAAATAACTGTTGTTTATGTGATGTTTCATGTTTTTCCCTACATGGGTTATGTTTAAATAGTGGTTTTAAAACCGATAAGATGCACGGGTATAGTGAATAACTTAAGGGATTAGAATTTCCCCAAACTTGTGACTTTTGAAGTGGTTAGGACCTCAACCCCTATTGTGAAAATGGTTTCGAATATGAAAAATATGTATATTAAAGCACTCTTAAACTGTTGCATAATATAAAAAATAAATGAAGCATAATGATTTTGAATTGAACCTGAAGTGGTTATGTAATTCCCCCCAGCTAATGTACAATTGGACCAAGGGGGTTATGAATTCCCCCAAGTAATGTAACTGGTTTGGCATATTGTATTACCTTGTAAGTGTAGTTGGTAAGACGATACCAACAATGTATGCCTTAATGTGTAATGTGGTTCAATGAATGGGAATATGTGATACTTATTTTAATTGGGCCTTAATGAGAGTTTTATAGATGAGTCATAAAAGTAAAGGTCTCGAGGGACTAACACTAGAAACCGCGGTTGCCAATATGGGGGTCTATATAACCGGGTGGTTTGAGTCCCTCTTATTATTATCACATGATTGACAGGTTTAAGTACCTCATATTATATTACATGATTTGGTGCTTGTGTTACCTTGATATGTAGGGAGGTTTGAGTCCCCCATAGTGCATATGTATACCCTCTGGTTCAGGAGGCCACACACACTGAGGCCCTACCAGTTGGGGGAGAGCTGGTTCCATATAGCCTGTGGGTGCCTTCTTATATTATGATGGTTGAGCTACACAATCTAGGATAAAGTTTTACAATGAACGTTAAGCCTTGTTCCTTATCCTAATATGTCATATATATTTACTATACATCTGATTGTGTGCATTGGATTTGAATTATTTAAACTGTTGATTACAATATTATGTTATCATTATCCCTGAGTTACATGCTAGTATTCACCGTACTAATCATTTATAGATGTTGTATCCTCACACGATGCAGGCACCGAAGATACCTCTACTTTTCTTGTAAAGAGTTAGGTGGATCGACTCGGTTAGTCAGTTTGTTGTGGTGAAGTGGTGAGCTTCCATTCTTTGGAATACTTAGACATTTCATTCGTTATTATTATAGATTAGAATTAATAGTTTTAATTATCATTAATATTATCATTTTCATGGTCATCTAACAGAGTCAGGGACATGTCCCAACCAAGGCTGGGTTTTAGTTTTTTTTGCATAGAGGCTTTGTCAGATTATTGTGGACTTAGGTGATGTTGGTCGATTATTTTAGCTGGTTAGTGGTTATCGGTCATAGACTTATCTTTTATTCTTTAATCTTACCTTATGTTCTCTTGTTATGTATTTAAAATTCATCCGACATTAGGGATGTTGTGTTCACATGGTTTGATATAGGAGGTGGTCTATGGTCTATGTGGGACTTAAGATTCTTATCATGGCCAGGCCTTGGTTTGGGTCATGACAAAGATTATATTAGAGCCTAAGTTTGGTATTGTTGAGTGTCCACAAAGCCGTGTCAAGTAAAGTTTCTTTTATAGGTGTGTAGCATGCCACACTTATAAGGGAGAGACTATGAGACATTTAGGAATTTCCCCTTTCTTGTTGTTCTATTTTTGGGATATAGAGTCTAAGGTCTTGAAAATCCTCTAATTCCCGTATGTTCACTTTTTAGATTATGTCTTCTGGAAGATCTGATGCTCTTGGAAACTCTTCTGTCTCATTTGAGGACAATATAGAAAGAGCTCGTCCTACTTTAGGAGTTCATACCCTATCTAGGGTTGCTGCTTCTGATTGTCCTAATGGAGATCCACTGATTTTACCTATCCCTCCCTAGACACCTTGAGCTGATGTGTCTAATGTTGAGTTTTCCCAGCCGATTCATTTGTTTACCCAGTTGGTGGCCTCTCAGAATAAGCGGGTTGCTTCTGTTTCTCTATCCTACTAGTCCACTAGAGTTGCCCAATTTATGAGGTTGAGTCCTCCTACTTTCACTGGTTCTAAGGTTGAGGAAGATCCTCAAAATTTCATTGATGAGATAGAAAATATCTTTCATGTGATGCATGCTACTGATGTGGAGGGTGTAGAATTTGCTGCTTATTAGTTGAGAAATATAGCATACCAATGGTATAAAGAGTGGGAGAAGCTTAGGGGTAATGATGCCGAGTCTACTTTATGGGATGACTTCTCTAGTTATTTTCTTGATCGGTTCTTTTCTCAGGAGTTGAGGGAGGTAAAGGTTGAGGAATTTGTAAAATTAAAGCAAGGCAGGATAATAGTAAAGGAGTATGACTTGATGTTTCATCAGTTGCCACATTATGCTCCTGAGTTGGTGTCTAGCATGAGGGATATAATGAGGAAGGTTGCTTACAGGTTGTCCAGTGAGTTGATTTTAGAGAGAAAGGCTACCTTATTGAACAAATATATGGACATCACTAGACTTGTGTTGTATATGCAACAAGTGGAAGAGGAAAAGAAGAAACAAGTAGAGGTGAACGAAAGTGGTAGAGAAAGTGGATAGAGGTCTAAGAAAAAGTGGGGAGATTCTAGTTCTGACTTTATGGCTAGTTCTCCTTATCCAAAGCCATTGGGTGATTATTGTTCTCAGTATGATAGTGGGTTTAGAGAACTAGGAGCGCAACCTCAGGCTAGTGGGGCTCAGTTAGCTCTATCATATCCTCTTTGTAGATTTTATGGCCAAGTGCATCGTAGTGTTTTTTGAAGAGGGGAGAAACAAGTGCTTTAAATATGGTCAAACTAGCCATATACAGAGGCATTGTCCTTCTAAGGTTGCTTCTGGAGCAAATAAGATTCCTGTTGCTACTTCATCAGCTCCTACACCAAAAGGTTCTACTTTTGCTTCTAGATTCGACACTGGTTGGAATTGTCTGTATGAAGTTACCACTAGCCAAGATTCTAAGGCATTCCCCAATGTTGTTACTGGTACACAAAAACTCTTCTCTCGTGATGTATATTATCTACTTGATCCTGGGTCTACCCTCTCTTATGTGACCCCTTATATGGCTATTTGTTTTGGTTTTGACCTTGAGTGTATTTTTGATCCCTTCTCTATATCCATCCCTGGGGGTGACTCTATTATGGCTTAAAGGGTCTATAAGGGTTGTGTGATATCGGTCTATAGAAAGGAGACCTTGGTGGATCTGATAGAGTTGGACATAGTAGACTTTGATGTGATTTTGGGATGGATTAGTTCCATTCGTGCTATGAGTCTCTTGATTATTGGACCCGAAGGTTTAGTTTCCACTTTACTAATAAACCAGCGATTGGATGGAAAAGTGGATCCCTAGCGCCTAAGGGAAGGTTCATTTCATATCTTAAAGATCAAAAATTGATTTCTAAAGGGTGACTCTATCACTTAGTCCATGTTAAGGATTCTAGATCCAAAGGTCCTTCTTTGAAGACTGTCCTTGTGATCTATGAGTTTATTGTGGTGTTCCCTGATGATCTTCTAGGTATTCCTCCTAATAGGGAAATTTATTTTAGGATTGATTTTTTTCCAGACACTTATCTTATTTATATCTCTTTCTACAGAATTGCTCTGACTAAGTTCAAAGTACTTAAGGAGCAGCTGAAAGATCTTCTGGATAAGGGTTTTATCCTCCCTAGTGTGTCTCCATAGGGTGCTCTCAAGCTTTTTGGGCGTAAGAAGGATGGTTTCCTTCAGATATGTATTAATTACCGCTAATTGAATAAGGTGACCATGAGGAATAAGTATCCATTTGTGAGGATTGATGATCTCTTTGATCAGCTTCAGGGTGCTAAGTACTTTTCTAAGATTGACCTTCGGTCTGGGTATCATCAATTAAAATTAGGGAGGCAGATATCCCTAAGACTGCTTTCCAAACCCGGTATGGTCTTTTTGAGTTCATGTGATGTCCTTTGGTTTGAAAAATACCCCCACGATATTTATAGATCATATGAATAGGGTTTTCCCTCAGTTTTTGGACTTGTTAGTCATTGTCTTTATTGGTGATATTTTGGTGTATTCCAAGAGTGAGATGGATCATACCGATTACCTATGCCTTGTGTTATAGACTCTAAAGCATCAACATTTGTATGTTATTTTCTCTAAGTATGAGTTCTGGTTGAATGCTGTGACCTATCTGGGTCATGTGGTTTCTAGTGAAAGGATATGGTAGATCTGTAAAAGTTAGCGGGGGTTAAGAAGTGGCCTATACCCATGACTCCCACCGACATTTGGAGCTTCTTTGGTTCAGTTGGTTGTTATACAAGGTTTGTGGAAAGATTTTATTCTATTACTGCCCGATTGACTAAATTAACTCTGAATAAAGTGAAGTACTTGTGGTTGGATTTTTGTGAGGGTAGTTTCAAAAAGTTGAAGGATAAGTTACCTTCGACTCCTATCTTGTCTCTGCCCGAGGGAACTGATGGTTTTATTGTCTATTTCGATGCGTCTCGGGTGGGATTGGGCTTTGTGTTAATGCAATATGGCAAGTGATGTCGCCCAAAACTAACCTCCAAAAGAAGTATGCTGCGGTCGATACCAAATATAGTAACACAACTAGGTTGGGGTCGATTCCACAAGGAAAACATTAAACAATTTCTTAACTTAATGTAATTCACGAACAATACGAAAAGTAAATTTGAGGAATTTGGAATTATCAGTAACTAGTAACCAAATCTTGATGGCTTATAGTTGTAAACAATAGGAGATGAACACTAGGCTTATGTTCCCTCTGGCTTCTCAACTCCGTAAATTTTTCGTGTTCAATCCATCTATTCTGCTGCTCTGTATGTAAAGTCGACAAGATATGTATTACCAACCGTCTTGTGAACGTATTGATAAATCTCACCCTTTACTTTGTGAGTCTCAGGGCATCGCCTTATTGTTTCTTGTCTATGAGTTCAGTTCATTTTCACCTTTTGAGTCTCAAGTGATTAGATGGGATGATGGAATAGTATGATGGAGGTGAATCTCAAATTACTGTGTTAATCCTCTTTTCCCAATCACAAACTCCCTTGTGAGGACATTTGCAAATACAGGCTATCCCCAAGCTTCTGCAGTAGCTCAGAGGTCAATTATTGTGAAGAAGATTAAGATACATGCCTAAACCCTAGATAGTATGATGGATGTGTAGCGATAATTAGACTGTATTTATGATCCAAAGATAAATTATGACTACGGTTTAGATCATATAATTTGGGGATATTTGTATGAAAATGTGAATAATGATTTAAGAAACTTCATGGTTGCCTTTACATCTATAGTTAGTTGTTAAATAGGGGAAAAAGAATATATTTGGCATAGAAGATACCAAAATAGTGATAATAATTTAGAATAGTATGATTTGCAGAATAACTAGGTAATAAATGTGGTAACTTTGAAGACTATAATTAAGGAAATTTGACATAACAAGTATATTTTGCTCAATGTATGATGAGAACAAAAATACTTCAACAGATATTAAAATTTTCACTATAGTTTCTTGGCATGAATGCATCGATAGGAATTTGATAGTGTAGTAATGGGACAAGTACATACACTATTATTTTCAGAAATGATTAAAGTGGTGAAAAACCAACACATAAGTCAGAAGAGAGTGATTGTGGTAAAGTATGGAGGAGAGTTTGTTATAATGAGGTTTGAGGTGATTTAGAGGTTTTTATGAAGAATATATTTTCTATCTTGTGAAATGAATGTACAAGTAAGAGAATTTGAATGGGTTGACTTTTATGATATGACTTCCACAGTGGGACAAGTGTTTACTTAGCTAGAATCATAAAGTCTGTTATTTTTGTTATTGATTAGGGTGTACAAATGAATAAGTCTATTATGTGTGGGGTGACATAAATGATGAATGAAGATCAAGGGTAAGACTTCTTGTAGAAAGATGGTTGTTGGCTCCAGGCCAAGAAGGTGAAGTTTCTTACATGATTAGATTATATGGGATTATGTAGAGATAATTTCTTAGCAAGGAACATATTTACATATTTGTGTGAGATGAAGACAATGCAGCATTATGTAGAGATAATTCCTTAGCAAGTAACATATTTACATGTTTGTGTTAGATTAATACAATGTAACATATTATTTTGGATAGAGACTGAGTGGTTTGTGTAATCTTTTGTAGTTACTTGATGGATAAAAATGTAAGGTGTGATCTAGGTATGAGTTCTTGATAGTTATATTGTAGAAAAGTGGTAGATGTAGGGGATTTTATGAATTGGTACTACTAAGGTAGAGCAAGTGATGAATGTTAATAGATATATCGATAAACAAGTGTAAGGGTTAATTAATTTAGAAGCATCAAATATATCACCTATTGGATAATAGAGTTTGACATTGCATTTATATTTGAAGAACCAACTAATTCTACTATGAACACTGGAGGGAGATAGCAATCTACAAGGGAAATTAAAGTGGTGGATCAATGGTAGGAATTAACATGTATAAGTAGTGAAGGACATGTTTGAGATTTCACTAAGGGATGGTGATATCCATTGAGACCAAGAGATGTGAATTAATATTTGTATGATGAATTATGGATAAAGAAAGTTTCTAATGAAAAATATAGACAAAGTGTGTAGTGAGGATGCTTGTAAATCACTAGGTAGATTTAGCTCGACCCAAGTAATTTCCAAAAGTCTCGTGTTTTTCTTTGTTGGACCAAACCAACATGGTTGTATAGAATCATTTGAAAATATTGGAAGGATTGTATGTATAGCAATTGATTATTTTATAGATTTAAACTAGTTTATTGGTGGTTTGAGGTAAAAAATTTATTGCCAAATTTCGATGGGGTTAACTAGGGCTACTAGGTTAATTTGGTGAGAAGACTTTGTGATGGATTGTGCTTATAATAAAACTAATTTAGAAGGTTTTCTTGTTAAATAATTTTGTTGAGGCAAAAAAGTCTTCCAAATACCCAGGACTAGTGGTTTATTACTACTTTCAAGATTGACTCGATTTTATGTAAGTCTTATGGTATTTAACAACACTCCACCAGTAAAGGGCTTTTTTATTTATAATTGTATGAGTGATTGGAAATAGAATAAGACAATTTAAAAAGTAAGGAGAAAGGTATCTATTTGATTTTGGAGGCTAAGGGTTTATCTTTAGAAAGTGAGACTTGGGTTTAAAATAACGTGATTACTTGTCTCTTGGTTAGATTATGGACATATTGTCATGTGTCCATCGGATGTTGTAAACTATCCATAAGCTTAGAGAAGGGAGTCAATAGATTTTTGGGTCAAGTGTTGTGATATGTTCCACAGTAATTTTGAATTTGGTAAATAGTAGGATAGATGTATCAAACAATGGACATGTTAAGATCGATGTAAAAGTGATTGGCAGTGTACTAAGGAGTTTTATTTTGTGGCACCCACAAGTGAATGGGTTGCTATTGATTGGTGAAGAAAGTTGTTTACATGAGTTGGATTTAAATTTAGGTTTTTCCCTGGTAAGACTAGATTTGTGGTAGTGGATTATTTTAGGCTATAGATTGGGAAGATAAGAAAGATTGAGCTTGTTGGATACACAGGAAATGGAAGGACTTGTGCATCAAAATGAACATAGGTTTCCAAATTTATTACTTTAGGATGTTAAAGGACATAATGAAGCATTACACTTGAAGATTTTGATTCAGAGCATGAGGTAATGTCATGGCCCGAATGTCGAAAAGGTTAAAGTGGTAAGCGGATTAAAGGAAAGAACAAAAGGCTTTTATATTAGTGTCACGACCTGAACCGGGGTCTGGCCATGATGGGTATCTTAAGTTAGTCGTGGATCGAAAACCACCCCCTTTGCCTAGTCAAACAGAATATAATACGGCTAGCAGCGGAGGAATTCTGAGCACATAACAAGATAGAGTAAGAAAAAATAAGAATGTTCAAAAAATCCATAATACCAACTCCCAATCCACAGTAATCGAAAAAGCCTCTAAACCGACAAAAACCAATCTAAGTTGAGATATGCCTCGGACAATAGCATTCATATTCTATGACATAATGGAACAAAATCATGAAATGGGGATCTCCCAAAGAATGGAAGATCACCACTTCAATCTAACAAACGATCAATCTGGAAATCCTATCACTGTGTGGGAAAAGTAGAATTATCTCCATTCCCTACATCACGTGGGGATACAGCATTCAGAGATGATTAGCGGTTGAGCGCTAGCATGAGGGGATAAAATAGTGCCATGATTGATGATTGAAAATCATTCAATACCAATGAACATATTCATATGCATATATATATATATATATATATATATATAAAATGTCAGGATAAGGAACAAGGCTTAGCGTGAACTTTAAAACATTAGCTTTGGTTGTGTAGTGTAATCATCATAATAGTATCTAAGGGCTATATGGGTCTCAGCTCTCACCCTCTGGTTAGGACCTAGTGCGTGTAGCTGCACGAACTAGAGATAAATCATAGCATATATGCATAGGGGACTTAAACCTCCCGGTCATATATTAAGGGTGACATGAAAACCCAATTAAAATCAAGGGTGACTCGAACACCGGGCAATTTAGACCCCCACGCTGGAAAATATGGTTTCCAGTAGTAGTCCTCTCGGGACCTTCACTTTCACTGTGAACGACACAACCCATTTAAGCCCAACTAAAACATTTAGCACATAACCCATTTATATAATCACGGAGTCATTCATTAAGTCAACATCAAGTGGTATCGTCATACCGACTATAGATTTCAAGCACATGTCAATTTTCCAAGTCCAACCATTGCCATTGGGACTCTAACTCATTAACAAACAGGACTCCAAAGTTCCAAGTAGGAACCAAATCATTTAGTTAGGAGGGACTCTAAACCTCCTCAAGAAATAGGAATCCAAGGTCACAAGTAGGAACCAAATTATTTACCCAAGTGGGACTCTAACCCATTGGCCAATAGGACTCCGAAGTTTCAATTCAAAACCATTTCATGGTAAACTAGAGCTTTCACTAGTCAATTCATCCACTCATGCAAGGCAATTAGTTCAGAATATTAGGCAAAGCCAAATGATAGTTTACATTCCAAAAACAATCATGCAAGTGGGTTGAGTTTCTCATCAATTTCAATGTCAAAATTCAATTACTTGGGAGAAACCATGATCCCCATTCCATAACCATTGCCACGCATCCCAATGAGTTCACAAATCATCAATTCAAAGCATAATTAATTTGTAAAATACATAGGAAAAATATTTAACCAAGTATTCTCCAAAACCCTCAACCCATCATTCAAAACCTACATCAAAATCATGTTAATACCAAATTAATTTATGCCATAATTTAAATCACAAGTTTGGGGAGAGACATACATGCATTAATCACAAAAGATTTAGAGAAGAACCACCCTGAGCCCTTAAAGACTAGAGTCTTGAAACCCTAGCTTTGTCTTTGAATGGGGAATTTGAGAGAAGATAAGAGAGCAATTGTTTAACTAATGAGAAGTTATATGGCCCCTTAGGGTATTTTTAATCGTGGGCCCCTATTGGGAAAAGAGGAAAATGTACAAAGTGCCCTTTAAATAAAAGCTGAAAAGTGTCGCCAGCCGTGATGGGTCACCTTACGACTCGTGATGACTCTTTACGAGTCATCAGCACAACTCGTGGTGTAACCAGAATCTCAGTGCACCCACACTGGTCTGACAATAAGTCGTACCCTATGACTCATATTCAGTCCTTATGACTCATTAGATCCAATTGTTGTCTAGACAGTAAATTAGGGACCCACCCCCACTAGTGACCTTGTGACTTGCACAACACGACTCATATAAAATCTTGACAACCCATTGAGTCTAGTCGTACTCATAACAAACATCTTGGGCAACCTCACTTGTCACCTTATGATTGGGGTCCGATGATCCTCGGTAACACCTTATGACTTGTAAGGTAAGTTGTAGGTTGGGCTCTAAGATCAACTCAGAAATTTTCAAGGCCTTAAATTTATTGGATGTTACATTTTCCCCCTCCCCTAGGATCATTTGCCCCCTAATGATGAGTCAAGATATCCTTTAGCACTATTTAACACAGAAATGCAACCACAATTACCTTTAACAAAAAAAGGAAATAAAGATATCTAGGAATACACATACCTTAAGCACGATTATCCAAAGTAGGAAACAAGAATGGATATTAGGATTTCATGTCCACTTCAACTTCCAAAGTACCTTTTTCGACCTTATTGTTCCTCCATAGAACATTCACCATAGCCACATCATTAATCCTTAAACAACGGACTTGCCAATCCAAAATCTCAACTGAACTTCCTCATAAAACAAGAAATCCGAGACAACAACACTTTCCAAGGAAGCAACCAAGGAAGGATCAACCACGCACTTTATTAACATCAAAACAAGAAACATCGGATGAATAAAACCCAGACTTGAAGGAAACTCTAACTCAAAAGCCACATTTACAACACCTCTCAAAATCAGGTATGAGTCAACATAACGGTGTCTGAGTTTTATCTTCTTTCCAAACCTTACCACCCCTTTCACGGGAGATACCTATAAGATCACCCAACCACCAAATTCAAAATGTAACTCTGTATGCCTCACATCCACATAGGACTTTTGGAAACTTTGGGCGGTCTTAATCCTATCCCTAGTCACCTTTTCTATAGCTTGGTAAACCAAATCAGGGACAAACAATTGAGTCTCACCATCTTTGAACCACCCTATAAGAGACGTACACCTCCTACCATACAAAGCCTCAAAAGGGGCCATCTGAATACTCGAGTAATAGTTGTTATTATACGCAAACTCTATGAGAGGAAAATGATCAACCGAACTACCACCAAAATCAATCACACAGGACCTAAGCATATCTTCTAAGGTCTGAATCATCCTCTCTACTTGTCCATGTGTTTGAGGGTGGAAGGCAATGCTAAGGTTCACCTTTGTTCCTAGCCCTCACTGAAAAACCCATCAAAAATAAGATGAGAACTACGTACCATGATTGGATATAATAGAAATAGGCGCACCATGCAACTTGACGATCTCCTGAATAAACATCTTAGCATAATCTTCCACTGAATAATTATCCTCACTGGAAAGAAGTAAGCAGACTTAGACATTCTATCAACGATGACCCAAATCAAATCAAACTGACTACGAGACAGCGGAAGACCAGTAATAAAATCTATATTTAATGACTTTTTACTTTAATACGGGAAACTCAATCTCTTGAGACAATCCACCAAGCCTCAAGTCCTCCATCTTCAGTTGGTGGTAAACCATACACTTGGCCATGAAATTGTCCACATCCCTCTTCATGTCATTCCAATAATAGATCTCTTTCAATTTATGGTACATCTTCATTAAACCAGGCTGATCCATATACCTCAACTTATGAGTATCAGTCAAGATCCTCAATTACAGCCCATCAACATCGGGAGCACACAATCTACCTTTGCACCTCAAGATACCATTATCACCAATCCAAAATCCATGACCTTCTGCTGACTTATATTATCCTTAATCTACATCAAAATAATATTTCAAGCCTGTTTCTCCTTCACCTCAGCACCAAGAGATAACTTTACCTCCTCTTGAATGATCATACTCCTATCCTTGTAGTGCAAAAGATGAACTCCAAGATTATCCAAACGATGAATATCCTTCACTAAACCTTGCTTTTCTTCTTTCACATGCAATAAGCTACCCATAGACACCCTGCAAGAGCATCAGCAACCATGTTAACTTTACCTGGATGATAATGGAGACTCATTTCGTAATCCTTGAGTAACTTAAGCCATCTTCTTTGCCTGAGATTCAACTCCTTTTGGGTGAACATGTACTACAAGCTCTTATGATTTTAAATTATGTCAACATGAAATCCATTCATATAATGACACCAAATCTTTGAAGCAAAGGCCACAGTCAGCGACTCCAAATCATGATTTGGATAATTTTTCTTACGTACCTTAAGTTGCCTAGATTCATATGCCACAACCTTACCATACTGCATAAACACACAACCCAATTCCACACGTGATATATCACAACAAACAACAAAGCCATCAGTACCCTCGGGTAGGGTAAAAATTGGAGTGGAAATCAACTTGTCCTTCAATATCTCCAAATTATCCTCACAAGCATCGGACCATAGAAACTTTACCTTTTTCTAAGTCAACTTAGTCGATGGGGCTGAAATCCAAGAGAAACTCTCCACAAATATCCTAGAATACCCAGCTAAACCCAAGAATTTCTAAATATCAGTTGGAGTTAGGTTTAGGCCACTTTTTAACTGCCTCAACTTTCTGTGGATCCACCATGATCCCCTCACTAGAAAAAACATGACCTAAAAAAGTAACAATATTTAACTAGAACTCACACTTCAAAAACTTAGCATACAATCACTAGTCTTTAAGAGACTACAATATTATACGAAGGTCATTAGCATGGTCCTACTAACTCTTAGAATAAACCAAGATAAGATCAATAAATACAATGATAAATAAGTCCAGAAACTGATGGAATACCCAGTTCATAAGATAGTTTTTACTGGGGCCTTAGTCATTCCAAAAGACATGACCAATAACTCATAGTGGCCATACCAGGTCTGGAAAGCAGTCTTAGGTACATCTACATCCCTAATCTTCAACTGATCATAACCCCACCGAAGATTAAATCTTAAAAAAGTACTTAGCACTCTAAAGCTGGTCAAATAGGTCATCAACCCTAGAAAGAGGATACTTATTCTTCACCGTAACCTTATTCAACTACCGATAGTCTATACATATTTGAAGGGAACCATTCTTCTAAAGAACAAAAAACATGAAAGCACTCCACAGAGAGACACTAGGATAGATAAAACCCATATCAAGAAGATCTTGTAACTGCTCCTTAAGTTATTTCAACTCAGCCTGAGCTATTCTGCAGGGAGGGATAGAGATAGGATGAGTATCCAAAAGATGATCAATCCCTATGTCTATTACTCTATCGGGAGAAATACCATAAAGATCATTAAGAAACACTTTGGGAAACTCATTGACTATAGGGACAGATTGCCAAAAAGGAACCTCAGAACCAGAATCTTTAACCTGAATTAGAGGGTGTAGACACCCCTTGGAAATAAATTTCTAGGCTCTAAGATAAGAAATGAATCTTCTATTAGGTACTAGGGAACTACCTTCTCACTCAATTACTGGTTCATTTATGAATTGGAAACTTACCCTTTAGGTCCTACAATCAAGAGATGCATAGCACGAATAGAGCCAATCCATCCCCAAAATAACATTAACGCCTAAAATGTCGACTTTATCAGATCCACCAACTTCTTCTTACCATAGATAGATACCATACAACCCCTATAGATTTTTCTAGCCATAATAGAGTCACACACTGGGGTAGACACAAAAAAGGGTTAGAAATACACTCAAGATCAAAACCAAAATAAATAGCCACATAAGGGTTACAGAAGAAAGTGTAGACCCAAATCAAAAAAATAATACACATCATGAGAGAAAAGTTGTAACGTACTAGTGACAACATTAGGAGAAGACATAGACTCCTAATGGATGGCAAGAGCATACAGATGATTTCGGCCAGTATCGGTACTAGAAGTAGCACCCTTTAACACAGGAGCTGAAGAAGTACGTACCAATTAGGACCTTATTTTTTCCCGTAGCGACCATAGCCAAAGTATAATCCTACTACATGTGACCAAGTTGACCATACCTAAAACACAGATTCCTCCGCTAATGCCAATAAACACGATAAGGGGGATAATATAGGGTTGATTGAGCTCTGTTGTCCTGAGATTAGGCACCTTGTGCCTTAAACACAATGGCAGTCTGAAAGTGATGATTACTAGATGGCTTTAAATATGGAGCACTAGTTGTAGAATAAGAACTAATTCCCACTTCTTCTTAGACTACTGTTTGCCATCTCTACCATTATTCTGCTGGCCGTCGTCTATGCAAAATAAAAGAATTTCTTACTCTGGCTCTCCCTTATTCTCATCCTCCAATTATTGCATGTACACTACCATCCTAGAGATATCCATATCATTATTCAGCAAGGCAGCCTTGCACTCTAACCCCAAGTCCTGAGACAAAACCCGAAGCAAACTTCCTCATTTTAGCCCTTATGCTAGACACTAGCTCAGGAATATAGTGATACAACTCATAAAATTTTAGGTCATACTCTTTCATACTCATCTATCCCTATTTTAGATTCACAATCTCCTTATCCCTCACTTCCCTAAACTCCTGAGGAAAGAAGCAATCAAGAAAAGAACCAGAGAGTTCATCCCATATAGCTAGCTCAGCATCATCTCTTCTCAGTTGTTCCTACTCCTCATACCACTGATATGCAATATCCTTTAATTTATATGCAATGAACTCCACACTCTCAGAGTCAGAAGTATGTATAACCCTGAATATCTTCTCCATCTCATCAACAAACCCTTGAGGATCCTCTTCAACCTTAGAGCCAGTAAAGATCGAAGGATTCAGCCTCATGAACTAGCCAACCTTAGTGACCTTAGAAGATAAACCAATAGAACCAACACAATCAGGCTGATGAGATAGAAAATCACCAATTGAGTCAGCAGATGAATAGACAAACGAAACTCGGTATTGTAAATGCCTCTTTAGGACAGAAATGGTTACACGAGCATCAAATATTTATAAATGCATGATCTAAAATACAAAGAAATAAAATTAGAGGAGTTTTCAAGACCGTAGAATCTATAGCCTAAAAATAGATCATAAGAAAGGGAAATATTCCTAAATGCCTAACCTCTCTCTTATAAGTGTGGTGCGCTACATACCCATAAAAGAGACTTTACTTAACCTAGATTTGTGGACACCCAATTGACCATCAACCTAGGCTATGATACCAAGTTATTATGACCCAAGTCGGGGCCTGGCCATGATACGTATCTTAAGTCTATCATTGATCGGAGACCACCCCTTTTGCCTAGTCAAACAGAACATGATAAGCTAGCAACGAATGAATTCTAATCAATAACAAGATAAAGTAAGCAATAATAAGAATGTGCTAAAAATCCATAATACTAACTCCCAATCCACAGTAATCCACAAAGCCTCTAAATCGACCAAAACCAATTTAAGTTGAGGCATGCCCCCGATAATATCCAAAAAGAACTTGAATGAAATAGCTTATGACATAATAAAACAAAATCATGAAATAAAGATATCCCAAAGAATGGAAACTCATCACTTCAATCTGACTCACGATCAATTAAAAAATCCTATCACTGTGTAGAAAAAGTAGAAATCTCTTTGTTCCTTGCATTGCAGGGAGATACTATTGTATCCAAGAGAACAAATATGTCTATGTGGTATCACCAAGTAATACAATGGCTTTAAATTAAGCCAAATATCGATCCCTCAAAGACTTACGTTAAAAAATTATCCAATTCTAGTTTAACAATTGAGATTAAATAGTGCAACATAACCAAAAGAGTTTTGAAAGATTGCAAACTAAAAGTAAACTAAAATAATGCAAAAAAAGTAGACTTTGGACAAACAATAGATGAATACCCAGGGTTAAGGCACTGTGAACAATCATAATACTCTAAGGAACTTCATTCATTAGATTACTTATCTTGGTTGTTGATTTGTAGGGTTTATCATGGTCTCCCGACCTCTAATTGTCTACCTATCTTGGATATTACAACTACATCATTGAGTGAGGATGTAATAATCCAAAAAAACTCAATCCAATATCTTTTCTTTTTCCCCATCTCATTAAGCTCATTCACACATACTATGGTGGGAGCATGTTATGTACACATCATTTAATTTTACCCTTCTTCATACCTATTATATGTTACGCACCCCTATGATAGCCAATCTCAACTTAAGCAATTGCCTTAGTTGAGGTGCATAATATCCAAGGAAGACCAGGGCCAAAACAGGTTCATTGTAACACTACTTAGCTAAAAATAGGAATTTCTTTAGCACAAATTTCTGTAAATCTCAACCATAACATAACAATTTTTACACACCAATAACTATTACTTTGGGGCTTCAATTTCACCTTTCTCCTACTTGAATTTTCAACCCCTTAACATAATTAAGTTTAAACTAAAGTGCTTAGGAGCTTGGATCAAATTAAGGTCAATCAAAGAAGGGGCTATGCACAAGGTATGATTAAAAGAAGGTATGAAACATAGTTATCAAAGAAATTCCTATATCATGTCCTAAACACACACTCTTTATTTCTCTTTGCACACACACCAGGCAAGTTCTAGACATCATATGCAACAAGGAATATACAAACAACCTTACGCATATATGGCATATGCTAAACTAAAGTAGGATCATAATAAACTCTCAACCAAACAATTTCATGAATTTAAATTAAGCCAATAAGAACAAGAGTCATAATCATGAGCCTAGGAGTCTAGAAAGTAAAAATTCACACAATCAACATGTTCTTTACAACCAAAACACTTCCATCATGCAATAAAATATCGCACCAACAAAAATATCCCACATTTTTTATTAATGAAAAATTTTAAAATTACCCTAAAAATGAGAATTTCCCTACCCCACACTTAAACATCTACTTTGTCCCCAAAGTAAACTTTAGAAGTAGAGATAGAAATACTTTCTGAGGCCCCTAGGCCTAGATAGTAGCATCTTTATACATCAAAAAGGTGTGGAGGACCCCTCACTTAGTCTTTTCCATGCTTCTTAGCTTAAGTTTTTCGGTACTCAGATTTTCCATCAATGTGTGACTCAACAAAAACATAAAACTAGTGAAGTAAAAGCTAAAAATACTGAAAATAAAACATACCTTAACTTGGGTTGCCTCTCAACCAGTACCTGATTTTGTGTTGTGTAACAACCCAATATGTGACTTATCCATTTTCCTTTATCTGCTTCCTCACACTCGGATGTCATTTTCTTATTTATTTATGACCTCTTGAGCGTGAACTCTCAAGTTCAATAGTTTTCTCAACAATAGACTTTTTAGGATCATTAATTTGCATCATTTTAGGCTTGGGTATTGGTGGCTTGTGCTGCTCAATGAAGAAGTCTGAAGAGGTCTTTTATGGAATAGACTCTACTACCCCATATTTATCCTATTAAATCACTATAATCATGCATAAATCTTTGTAATGGGATAGTGTATTGAGCGGCTTGTATACTTTGAAACCCGTATCTTAATCCTCCAACCTCATTGTAAGTGTGCCCTCTCTTACATCTATTAATATTCCTTCATTCGCCAAGAATGTACATCCAAAAATAACTCATACTTTTTCATCTTCCTGAAAATCTAAAACAATAGAGTCAACAGGAATATTAAACTTACCAACCTTGATGAGAACATCCTCTATGACTCTTTCAGGAGTGGCTATGGTCCCGTTTGTCAGTTGTAGTAACACAGAGCTTGGTCTGGGATTCCTAAGCCAAAAATATTGAACAAAGAATGGGGCATCAAGTTGATACTCACCCCCAAATCACTTAGTGCATGGACCACCTCACTGTTGTAAATTTAAATAAGGAGAGTGAACTTCCGTGAGTCTTTGACCTTTTTGGGCACCTTTTGCGTCACCACAGAACTACACTCCTCAGTGAGTGTTATGGTATCTACATCCTTTATCTTAACTTTGTTAGTGACTACATCCTTCAAGTACTTAGCATACTTGGGCATCCCCTGCAAAACATCTATCAGAGTTATGCTAATATGGAGCTCACTGAATGTGTCAAAGAACTTTCTGAAGCATGCATCCTCCATTGCCTTTTTATGCTTCTGTGGAAAAGGAAGTGGTGATCTCTCCTTCACCTATTCAGCAACTTTGGTTTTTGAATACTCAAACTTCCTCAAATTTTCAACAACTTTATCATCTACCTATTTAGGAACCAAATCAGCATCTACTTCCTTAGTTTTCTATGGAGGTTGTTTATTGATCACCTTACCACTCCTTAAAGTGATTAACATTACTTGTTTAGGATTTTCAGTATCAATTGGCAAACCACCTTAAGTCCTGGTATTCTACATTGCTGCTATCTGATCTATCTGCAACTCCAAGCTCCTTGTAGTCACTTGCTGGCTCTTTATGTCTGCTGCCAATTATGCTTGAGAAGCTAAGATTTGTTTTAGCATCTCTTCCATATTGCTAGTGGCCTGATTTACTTAAGACTGTGGTTTCTGAAATTACTGGTATTGGGCATGTCATTGTTAATTTGGTGATTGAGTCTGCCACTTTAGATTGTAGGTGTTCCCATAATTTATCCTTTGAACATTGCCCACAAACATCACTAACTCATGATTGGAATCACACATATCTGCAGAATGGTCACTATTGCCACAAACCACGCACTAAGTACTTGTCTACTGAATTGTATTCACTATTATTGCAGGTTGTGTAGCCCCCAACTTTACATTACTGAATTGAGTTCTTAACTAATTCTGTAATATAGCAATCTGAGTAGATATAGTGGTAAATTAATCCACTTCCAATACTTCTGAAACCTTCTTTGTAGCATTTTTGGATTCAAAATGCCATTTAGGATTTCCTTGCTCATTATAATTCAATAGTATATAGCTCATCATATGTTAATTCCAATGCTTGACCACCTGCAGCTGAATCTAACAAAATTTTTGTGTTGTGATCAAGTACCTCAACAAAAGTGTGAGCTAGTACCTTATTGGAGTACTGATGATATAGATAGGCTTAAAGAAGAGCTTTAAATCTCTCCCAAACATGATATAAGTTCTCATTCGCCCTTTATTTGAAGCTCACAATTTAATTGTCCAGTTTTGTAGTCTTGCCGGATAGAAAGAATTGGATGAAGAATTTTTAAGCTAAGTCATCCTAGGTTGTTATTGATCTTACCAACTCAGCGTTCAACCACTTATTTTCTTCCCCTATTAGTAAAAAGTGGAAAAGTTCCAACCTAATATAGTCAGTTGACACACCCACAGGGATGAATATGTCACTGATCTCCAAAAGGTTATACAGATAGACTTCAGAATCTTCATATGAAAGCCCAACAAACTATCACTACTTATCAAAAGTTGTACCATATTCTATTTCAACTCTAAGTTACTTGCAGCAGTCGATTTTTTAAAAGGGGAGGTCAAATTTGTTGGAAGTGGGATTGCCACTTCACAAATTGTCCTGCGGGCTAGTTGATCTTCAGCCATTAGAGTAAGATTGTCTTGTTCCTTAGGAAATAATGGGATACGAGGGAGATAGATTGCTTCTCTCCTTCGTTGATGGAAGTATTGCTCGGTATCAGGGCATGGTTTAACTAATTCCCTATCCTTTGCTAGCTTACTAGCCTATAAACCTGTTTTCTACAAAATCAATCCCAAAACCAATAGTAAAGCACCAAATAAATCTAAAAAGTAAATCTAAAACAAAATAGTTGGCGATTTATAAGTCCCCCACAAAGGTGGAAAAAACTTGTTGCGCACACGCAAGTGTACGTGGTCTCACCTAGTAATAAGTGGCCTTAAATAAAGCCGAATATTGATCCCTCAGAGGCTTATGTTAAACAACTATCCAATTCTAGTTTAACAACTGATATTAAATAGTGCAACATAACCAAAAGAATTTTGATAGTTTGTAAACTAAAAGTAAACTAAAATAATGGGAAAAAAGTAAAGACTATGAATAAGTGATGGATTAAAAACTAGGGTTAAGGCACTGTGAATAATCATACTATGCTAATGAACTTTATTCATTAGTTTACTTATATTGGTTGTTGATTCGTAGGGTTTATCATATGATCATGGTCTCCGGACCTCTAATCATCTACCTAACTTGGACATTACAACTGCATCATTGAGCAGGAATGTAATAATCCAATTGGATGCATGAAGCTATCATCCTACATGTGAACCAAACAGGGATTCTAGGTATATCCCTATCCTATATGCTAATTAAAATTCTATATTTTATAAAGGAATAAGAACCTTACTCTATTTATTCTCACATTCTATCTCCTATTCTCCCTTCTGAGTTCACAAGGTCAACAATACATGTATTCTGAGGGTCACGAATCCTTAAAATAGTTGAAAACAAGGATAAAAAATTAAAAAAATTGTTAATCAATCCAAAAAAATTCCATTCAAAGCGAAAGAAAACATGTTCTTGGCCTTTACCCTGGAAAGGGGGTGTTTAGCCACTAATAGACAAAACTGTAATCAAGATTCTTGAATACAAGATAAAATCCATTAAAAACTAAAGTAAAAGAATAAAAAACCACAATTGAAGTTTTTTACATCCTATATCCATGTTTCAAAGCCTTCAAAGGTGTTTAACATCAAGTTCAAGTGTCCTATTTATAGGTGGACAAGACTGATGCATTTTTACACTTCACCGTAATGCGGGCTACTTTTATACATCTTGCTCCACAATAGAGCCTTATCGTGATGATATACTGGATTGATCCATTTTATAATTACTCCTCACCATGATGCGGGTCTAGTTTTCCGCATCTAGATTCGCAAGCGCGGTCTTGACATCCGAGGCGTCCACTTCACGTCAAGTTGTGTCTTATGCCTTCGTTGCTCCATTCCAAGACTTTTTGTGTTGTTTCTACTATATTTAAAGCTTGTTTTTCCTTCATATATCCTGATAATCAACTCACCAATCATCCTATAGTGTTAAACACAATATATTATAGCTTAAAATATCACAACATTCAAGACGACGAACTAGAAACTTAAGCAAAGAATACTAGTTTTGCCTGTTTTGATCTTTCACTTAGTTTTGACTCTTGGCTTGATTCAGTTGCACTTTAAACAGCATAAAAAAGTTTTTCTATACATAATTACCAAATAATATCATTAGTAACTCATTATACCCATTAGAATCCATCACGATCAACTAGAACAACACCTAGCTCAAGCTAGTAACACTAGTTTTCCCATATGAACTATAAATGACAAATTTGATTCCAAACTTGTTTGAAATGTACCTTAAACATTGTTATCAAGTACTTAAACACTTTTATACTCATATATATCATTATTTACTCATTAAGCACATGAATTTCCCTCAAAAAAAGGCTAAATAAGCTAGGATAACATCACTAAGGCGCATAAATCCACCTCAGATCAGATACAACGGTTGGAAATGGTTAGAGGGTTGAGCTTTAGCATGTACCTTAGGTATAAGGGGATAAAATAATGTCATGATTGATGGTTCAAAATCATTCAATACTAATTCACACATTTATATGTATATACTTATATATATATATATATATATATATATATATATATATATATATATATATATTTGTAACAGGGAATAAGGCTTAGCATGAACATTAAAACATTAGCTTGGGAAGTGCAACCGTCATAATAGTGCCCATATGGTCCCCAGGTCTCACCCCAGGTCAGGACCCAGTACGGGTAGCCACACAATCTAGAGATTAATCATAACATATATTCATAGTAACTCAACCTCCCAAACATACGTTAAGGGTGACATGAACACCCTATCAAAATCAAGGGTGAATCAAACACCCGGCCATTTTGAACCCTATGCCAGCAAATGTGGTTTCCAGTATTAGTCCTCTCGAGACCTCTACTTTTACGGTGAACTACAAAACTACCTTTAATACCAATTAAAATATTTATCACATAACCTATTTTTATAATTACAAAGTCATTGATTAACGCAATATCAAGTGGTATTGTCATACCAACTATAGCTTGAAAACACATGTCAATTTTCCAAGTCCAACCATTGCAAATGGGAATCTAACCCATTAAATAATAGGAATCCAAAGTTCTAAGTTGGAACCAAACCCTTTATCCAAGTGGGACTCTAATCCTCCTCAACCAACAAAAATACAAAGACCCAAGTAGGAACCAAATCATTTAGCCAAGTGAGACTCTAAACCATTGGCCAATAAGACTCCAAAGTGTCAATTAAAAACCATTTCATTGTAAAAATCCAATTCATCCATTCATGCATGTCAATTAGTTAAAAAATAGTCGGCAAAGCTAAATGATAGTTCATATTCAGAAACCAATCATGAAAGAAGGTTGAGTTTATCATCAATTTTAATGTCAAAATTTAATTACTTGGGTAAAACCATGACCCTCATTCTATAATCATGCTCATGCACCCAAATGAGTTCACAAATCATCAATTCAAAGAACAATTAATTCATAAAAACATAGGAAAAGCATTTAAACAATCATTTTTCAAAACCCTCAACCTATCATTCAAAACCCACATCAAAATCATGTGAATACCAAATTATTTTATGACATAATTTAAACCACAATTTTGGGGGAGGGATACATGCCTTAATCACCACAAAATTTGGAGAATAAACCACCCTCTTGAAACCATAGCTTAGTCTTTGAATGAGGAATTTGAGAGAAGTAAAGAGAGCAACTATTTGAGTAATGAAAAGTTATGGGTCCCCTTAGGGTATTTCAGGTTGTGGGTCCCTATTAGGGAGAAGGAAAATATCCAAAGTGCCCTTTAAATAAAAAGCTTAAAAGTGTCGCCAGTCATCACAAACCACCTTACGACTCGTGATGACTCCTTATGAGTCATCACCAAGACTCGTGGTGTAACAATAATCTCAGGGCAGCCACACTTGTCTGACTGCGAGTCATACCCTATGACTTGTATTCACATATATATCCTTGGTATGAGTTAAATATTTGTATGGATTTCATCTTGAATTTTTAAACAATAATGCAAGATGGAACATTCTTATTGTAGGGTGGAATGGTTTGAACAGGCTTGTGAAGGACTTAGTAGTGAATTTTCCAAAGATTTGATTTTAGTTTAGGTGATAATTAGCGATATGTGGGTTATTTTTGCACTTCTACATTGGATTGAATTGTTCATGTTATGATTTGAGGCTTACAAATATATTACCAAAAAGGCTTATATTTCTATAGGTTCATTCAGGATTTTGGGTTTATTATGCTAAAAATCAGTACCACAAAATTGATTCCCCATCCCCTGTTTGAGCAAAACAAACAACTTGACATATATTCTTGATTTATGCTAGCTAATTATCAGACTACTTTACTTAGAAGAAAATAAATCAAATGCATATTTTTGGATTATGTAATCAAAAGATGGAATGAATTTACTTAATCTAAAAAGCAAAACCAAATAAATATCCAAGTTAATGAAACAACAATTGATCATGTTGTAGATTCCCTTACAAGGATATAGAAGTTCTAAGAATTCCTAAACTGCCTTACCTTTTAGAAAAATAGCTAAACAAAATCAATTAAAAAACATTTAGGTTCACAAAAAGATTCAAAATATGCGGGCACTAGCGATATTAAGTCCATGAACAACATATTTATTGCCTATGGTCTATTCAAATCTATGAATGCCATGAAATTTTAAGAAAAAAAATCCCTAAAATAGTTAGAATGGAAACATAAAATCCAAAGTTTCTCAAAATCAAGTGCAAAAAGTGTTTTAATTGTATCATAACATCCCATCAAAATAAGAAGATAGTTTGATCTTTACAAAATGAATCCAATGGTTCATATTATTAACTAAAAACAATATATAAAAAATAAAAGGAGAATTGCACAAGTTGGTTTAGAGAGTCCATGAGAGAGAATTCATCTCTCCTTAAGTTTCTTGCCTTCAATGGGAGCACACGAGGCTTTATGAATGCCCTCTCTTTCAACAAGTTTAGAAAAAACCTCGTTACCTTTTTTTAATCTTCTTTCTTAGTATAAACTACCTTGTAAACATATAAAGGACTCAATGGAGGATTTTTCACCACGTTGTGTTGAGCCTCATCTTTAAGGCCATTATAAATAAGGATCTCAAGCTCAAAGTCCATAATACCAGCTTTTGCCTGGCCTAAAGCAAACGTCCTGGAAATCTATTTGGTTAATTTCACCTTAAAAGAAAGGTGACATTTATGTTCTTTAATATCAAGAATGTCTTTGTCATATTGGAGCTCAATATTCTTATTATTACACTAAATTATATATTGAAACTCATTTTTCTGATCATCATGGCTTTGTGGGCTTGAATATTTGCCTGAGCTACTACTAGGTTTCTCAAAACTTTATTAAGCTTCTCCTACTTTAGATTATATCTAGTCATAAGCTTGTCCTCAAATGACTAAATCTTAGATGAAATAAGGGTTTATTTTTGAATACTCAACAAAATTACCATTTTAGGCCATTATGTTTTCCAATAAGAAACATAAATTTGCCAAATTTGACCGGCATATTTGTGAAACACCAATTTCTCAACATAAGTGTTTTTATCTTATGATTGACACATTCCAGGTCATGATTAAGATGCTTAAAATTTTCTAACAACTTTCCCATGGCCCTTAGTGGCCCTTTGTAGATCATCTCGCAAACTCAAAACAAATTCAGAAATAACCATCTTTACATCTATCTTTGCAAGGTCCCTTCAAGGTCATCAACTGTTATTCTTGGGTTACTAATAGTGCCTAAGATCCCTATGTCTTTGGAATATAGCATCAAAACCCTCTCTAAAAAGGTCCTTGCCTATAACACCCTAAGACATAGGTCAATGTTAGACCAAAATGAAGAATAAAAAAATAATATTTTTTTCTTGGGAAATAACTTATCCTATAAAATGAGCGAATTCTTGAATAAGACCATCATTCTTATAAGGATCACTTTCTCTTGCCCCAAAAGAAGGATAATTGGGCCAAGTGTTTTAAAAACCCTAATTCCACCTTATGTAACGCACAAATAATGGCTCATCAGTGTTATCTTTCCACCAACTACTTTTTTTCTTATTCATCTATATAATAAAAATAGGAATATGAAGGGACTCAAACCTGGGAGATAAAACATAGTGAGGCAGCATGGGAATAGATGTCTTTATAGGAGTCAATGAACTCACTTTTGTGAGGGTTCTCCTCCTATTTAAGGTTGATTGATTAAAAGAATTTCATTTTTCAAAGGTGTAACGACATGATCCATCATTACTAATGGCACCTCATCTACGGGAATAGGGTATGAGGATTCTTAAAAAATATGATCTCAAACTAGTACAATGGACTTAGTTGAGATAATTTGGATCGGGTTGATTTCATCCTACTATAGCAGAAATTATTCTGCTATAGCAACGTCATGGTAGCGACCTGCCTACTATTATAGCAGGACATGAGGTTAGAAAACAATTCTCTATTTTGTATACTACCCTTATGCTTAATAAAAAGTGAGAAACATGGTTGAATGAGGTAAAACCCATGATTTTCCATGGATTTTATGCAAAAAATCGCTAGCATAGAGTCTGAATTTTGCATTTATACCTCTGCAGTAGCTACTTGGCATCTAGGTAGGCTAGGTTTAATTGAGTAACTCAGACCTAGATTAGAAAATATAGTCATTACATAGATTGATAAGATGTTTCATGCTTAGGCTTACAGGCATGGTGTTGGGATGGATACAAAATGGTAATTTATGGTTATTTAATGAAAATTAATATTACTTTTGGTATTGATTCTTCAGTATGAATTAATGAGTATTGTTGATGATGTTGATCACTCATGAATGCTTGTAATGGTATTGTAGTCCAAAAACTATGTTAGAATCTATTAAAACCTAAGATTAAGGGTAGTTAGTGTTGGTGGATTCCAAAACGTGTATGGTGGTAACCAGAGAAGTGGTAGCCATCAATAAATGTATTAGTCTTAAGATGATTGGTTAGATGTACCAGGATTTGAAACATATATATGTGAATGTATACCTTATACCTTGCGAGTTCTAGCTAAGCCCTAAAATGATGTATAAATTATAGGTGATAGTTTAACATAGTTGAAACCTAACTTGATTGATGTATTCATGTGAATTGTTCCTTTGTATACTTGTTACAATACACGTTCAAGAAGTAATTCATTGAATTATATCCTAAATGTTAATCAAATCTAATAAGGTTGTAATAAAGACTTCTTGATTTACTAGTGTGATTGTTATTTGCTCATTATTATTGTGGTTGTTGTGATATATGTTTTTATTATGGGAGGTATGGTATTTGGACATATTCACAAGATTTATATTACATTTATATGATGAATTTATATTATATTTATGGGATGTACTGGTATTTGGACATCTTTACAATATTGGTTGATATAAGGTTGGTAGGCAGTAGATGTTTGGGATTTGGTAGATGGACAAGAGCTCATCCCCTACAGGTTATGGCTAGTGTGTGATCATAATACCCTTAGCATATGTGTACAATGTATTAGTGAGTGTGATGGTTCCTTAAGTAGAGCGGGTTAATTTTTTTATTTGTTATATTTAGTTCCTTAAGTGAACTGAGATTTATGATTATTGTCATTGTTGTTCTGAAATTAGGCCCTTAAGTGGTTTGAGCTAAATTTTTAATGATTGGCATCTCTCCTAATTTGTATACTCAATTATGTAATTGAGACAAGATGTATCGTATTATTGTTGAGTCGGGGTTTATGACTTGGACTAATAGTAGTAGTCATGGTCTCGAGTTGGGTTGTTGTCTATATTGTTTTTTATTTGACTGGATTATGTGGTTTTATTTGAACAAGGCTAAGTGTTACATATTTGAGATAAGTTACAACAATAATAGTCATAGTTGTTCTTGTGGCATGGTTATGGTAATACTCTATGGGGTGATATTGTTGAGATCAGGTTGGTAAAGAGTTGTAGTCATGTTTTCTTAGTTATTCCTAACCCTTAATTGAATTCTTTAACTAGGTAGATGTTAAAGCATAACCAAGGTAACGAAATTCAGATAAGTATGGTGTAAAAGTCTAAATTGATGGTTTACTAAGGGTTGGAAACCATTAAAGTTAAGCATGGTTGAGTTCATACCAAAATGGGTATTTTAGGCATGACTTGATGATACTATTGAAAGGTAGTGTTTAGAGTAGAATATGGTATAGAAGTTGTCTTATGGGTTAGTGAGAATAGTAAATGATAAAAGAATTAAAGAATTAAGTGGTAGAAGGTTTTGACAAGTTAAACTCTTAAAGTGCATATTTTACTCTCAAATATTTATGTTGTGTTTATGTTATTTAATTCAAGCTGACTGGTGATGCTTATCGGTGGGTCCAGTTTGTGTTGATAAAATTGTTGTTATACCCTTTTCTGGGGTATAATTTGGTTGTAGGATCGGTAGATGTTTCATTCTTTATGGAGTAGAGATCTCCAACAGCTTTTATCATTGTCACTTGTAGTGGAAGCTGAGTCATAATTATACTCTAAATCTAAGTCCACTTGTAGTAGCTTGTATATATCTTTAGACTAGATCTTTGGGGTAAGGTATTGCCTTTGCATTCAAGAAATTGTAACTAGGTTATAATAAATTTAAGGATTTATTATTTTATTTTAGCACTTCTATTATAAATTGGGTGGTAAGGGTTCTCCTGTCTAGGTAGATTAAAGTAGGTGCCCACACAATTTAATTATTTGGATCGTGATAGCTGGCATTCGTGCCTAGGTTTTTTGTCTCCTAGTGCAAGTGCAAATGACAAATAGAGTCATGTAGATTTGTGTGTGACATCCACATTTAGTCTTTGGGAAGCTGTGAGACATTTTAGGAAATTATTTAACTTCTTTCTTTCCTCTTATATGATCTGTATGATTATTTGTATGGGTTGAGTTCAACTGGTATATCCCAATTTCAATTAGTATCTTAATGAGACAAAAATATGATTCTTGACTCCACTTGGAATGACACAAGCAACAATTGGAACCGATGAGGTTCCAATAGGTATCAACCATAAGGGTTGTGTAAAATTTCTTAATAATTCACTAGTGGTTGTTTGTGAAGCTAGTAAATGAATAATGAGATGGCCTATTGATGATTGAAACCTTTGGGTTGACACTTATGTGAATTGTCATTTTTTGAATAACTGTGAAATTTGTGATTGGTGAAGTGGTCATAATTTGTTTATGTGTTGATGGTTATGGAATTGTTTGTTACATGATTTAAGTGAAAGATTTGATGCTAAATTCTATGCATGTTGCTATCATTGATAAGTGGTAAGGGTAATGGTATATGGTTGTGAAATTCTTTCTTCAAGAAGTTGGTGTATGAGTAAGACCATGGAAAAGGGCAATTGTTTCATGATAGTGAGAATTGTTGTAGGAGAAATCCTTGTTGTGGTTCACAATTATGACTTATGGTGATATTATGTTAAATAGTGTTTTCCTAGAATTTTTGGGTTTGATCTTGGAGTTTTAAATTAGATTTGGGTGCAATTTTGATTTTAACATTGTGAAGGGGAATGGAAGGGAAGGAAATTGTAGGAAAAGTTGAGAATTTTTGGGCTACTACTGTAGGGCCGCCATAGAGGGCACTATCCCGCTATACCAAGCCTGCTATAACGGGAATTTTCCTACTATAGCAATGTCATGTTAGTGATGTATAGGCCACTATAGTGGGATAGGATAGTACAAACTCCCTGCCCTATTTTCTGTTGTTTTGCATTTCATTCCCAACTTGTATAATTCGTAGGCTATGGGCTACCACGTGATCGATAGAGATCACATATAATAAGTTAAAAAGAATGCATTCACTACTAGTTATTTAAAATTGCATCCATGTGTAAGTACATAAAAAGGAAAGAAAATATATTTCGTTACATTCCCCAAAAAAGGGCAGCCAAAATCAAGTGTTAGTATAATAAGAATGAGAAGGGGACTAAGTCAACATACACCATGATCCTAGCTAGATGCCTCATCATTATCACAGGTTGCGGATTTGAGGCCTTCTCCTTCCATGTCACTCAAGAAGCAAAACTCCTACATATCCTCTGGCTCCTGATGGGGAAGCTCCTGGTAATGGAAAACATACTTGAACATGACCTTAATAGTATCCATATCCGTACAAATATGCCATCCTGGAAGCACATATTTCTGTTTTCCTCATCAATCTTTGGGGAGATTTACATAGTCCTTGGAGTTAGAGTTGGAGAGATAGAGATGAAAGGAATTGTACCTTGGGGAATCATGTTTACATGGTCTATGAACCTCATCACGAAATCCTGGTTCTCCTCTAAGAAACTCTGGAAATCAAGGATGGGAGAGAGGGACATCATCATTGTCACCATTCTTTGTGGCTTGGCTACTCTTGGCCTCACCCACCTTCTTCTTTTAATTTCTCTTGGATGAGTCAAATTTACCTAGAGGTGATTAAAGGGCATGTCCATAACCACCTTCTTATTAACATCCTCCTTGGGCACTCCAACAGCCTTGCGCAGCTCATAAACCAACATGAGAAGGTAGGGGCTTTTTTGTTACCCCAATAAAAGTCCTTCCACACTAGCACTATCCGTACCCTAACATTCAGGTGTATCCCTTCTATATAATAGGCCACCAGAGAGAGTAAGTAACATCAAAAGTATTTCCCGATAGATGAATCCACCAGGTCACCAGCTTTAGCCACCTCCAAGCATTAACAATAAAATAGGTGCTCCTAATCCCCTCAGTAGTGGGCCAATAGACCTAATCCTTATCCTTCACAAAAATCAGTGTATCCCTCAACCTTTTTATATTTATCTCATATTAGATATATACCCAATATTGAAGACATTTGGCACCTTAAGCACCTCATTTATAGTGTCTGCATCCATAGAAACATCTATTGGGGCAGGTTGGATAAAATAAAGGCTCGCTTCGAGAAATTGATATGATAAGAAGGTACCTCCCAAGATGAAAGGAAAATTCTATGGAGTCGCAGTCTGTCTAGATATGTTATATGGAGTAGAGTGTTGGTCGGTTAAGAACTCTGATATCCAAAAGTTGAAGGTGGTGTAAATGAGAATATTGCCTTGGATGTGTTGATTTTCAAGGGCTGATAAGGTTAGAAATGAGATTATTCGGGAGAAGATGAGTGTCGTTTCAGTGGAAGATAAAATACGAGAAGTGAGGTTGAGATGGTTTGGTCATATGATGAGGAGGGACATGGATACCCCAGTTTATAAGTGTGAGACGTTGGCCTTGGATGTCTTCAAGCAGGGTAGAGGTAGACCGAAGAAATACTGGAGGGAAGTGATTAAATATGACATAGAGCAGTTATAACTAATTTAGGACATGACCCTAGATAGGAAGATATGGAGGAAAAACATTAGGATAGAGGGCTAAGCCTGTAATACCCCGCAAAGTTCTCTTCCAGTCTGAGACTTAGAGTGTATTTAGTAAAGCAGAAATCCAAGTCTAAACATTTCAAAAATATCTTCCTAAGTATGAAATACTTTGAATCGTGTGGAATTTCCCTAATTTCTACTTTTTATCGTGTAGAGCATTGAATAAGCTTTCCATCAATACCAAATTCGCCCACATCGGACACTCGGGTGAAAAATTAGAGCCATTTTAGTGAGACAGTGTGCCACCTGGCACCTTAGCGCGTCGCGGAGCCAGCCAAAATGGCAATTGTCCAAATCCAGTGAACCTCTGTAATTTCACCACATTGCGGTATAGATCCAGTTTGCAATCAAGATGGCAACGCGATTTCCACCGTGTTGCGCCGTCTTGTAGTTTCCCAATTATCCAAATTCCAGTGAACTAGCGTGATTATCGTGCGTTGCGCCAGCATGGAAAATCGGGGATTTTTTATTTTAATTCCAAGGGGTTTTGGTCTTTTCCCCTTTTCCCCAACCTCTATAAATACTCGGTTAAGGGTCTTTAGCCTTATTTTCTCCTTCCACTTCAAAGCTAGGGTTTCCAAAAAACTCAAAAATCCTCTCTTCTTCTTCAACGAAAATCAATAAAGATCTAGAGAAATCAAGAAATCTGGTATAGGCTTTCAAGAAAAGAGTTTCCCCAAGGTATGTAGATGTTGATTCTTGGGTCTCTTTCATCCAAGAAGCTCAAGTACCCTTTTATAAAACTCAAAGATTGTATGTTTATAAGTTATTAATAATTCATGTGAGTTGAAATTGATGTTCCATGTGTTGTTTAGTTTTGATTCATGTTTGTTTACAAGATTCATGAGCTTTGACCCTTGTATGTGGAATCCATGTGATATTTGTGATGAATCTTCCTTATGTTGTTTTCTATGTGATGTGTTCATGATATTTGGGTGTAGAAATGGTGGACTAAGCAGAGCATGTCCCCCATAGGTTTAATGAAAGCTTAGGTGAAGCATAAGGGCCATTATAGTATGTTGAATAGGAAACCCCAAATTGTGAGTTAGTGTATGCTTGCCTAGTGTTTGATAAAATGTCCAAGTGGATGAATTATTCCATGATGGTAGGAAATCCCTAAATAAGTGTGAACCCGTGCATGTCTAGTATTTGTTGAAGGAATTTAGTGAACAAGTGGAGATGTGTTAGTAATAAATTCCCTAATTATGTGCTCTTTGATATATACTAAGCTTTTAATACATGCCAAGTGGTTAGCAAGTAAGTTGAGACATGATAGTATAAAGTTTTCCCCAAATCATGTGATGTCCAAATAACTGTCAAGACTGATTTAGGTGTGAAGTACTTGAGGTAAGGCCTTGTTGAAGGAATTACAATCTAGTATCATATTTTCCCTACGCTAATATATGTTGATGTTTCCTAAATACTTGACGCGATGCCTTAATGATTGCAAAGGTGAAGGTATGTTATGTTTCCTAAATACTTAAAGAGATGCTTTAATGATAATGAAGATGAATGAATGACTGTAATGATGAATGAATGGTTGTGATGATGGAGGAATGATTATGCTTTATTTTATGTTATCGAGTCCGGGGGTATTTATACCCAACAATTTAGCTGTTGTCTAGAGCCCGTGTCAGTTTTACAATAATTCCAGTCGAGCTATGATTCTCAAAACTTAGTGAACTATAGAACTCTGTATCCTCAGAAAATTGCAGAATTTAATAAAGCTCAGTAATCTCAGTTATCTTTGTAATCTCTGTATCGCTAGTAATCTAGCCTCAGTCCTGTAATCAACTCAAATCTAAGAGTATTCAAGTGTTCAATTCTAATCTCATAAATAATTTGAGTAATCATAATCTATTCAAGCTCTGTATCGTCAGTCAGATACCATGATTCAATACCATTTCCATCAAATATGGAACTAAGTGATCTCAACATAGCTCAGTCATATATTTTGATAAACATAATTTGTATCAGGTTCAGATCAATTGTGTTCAGTTAAGAATTTAGTTCAGAGTCTTTCAGTTGGGAGTAGAAACTAGCACCGAGCGAGAAAAGGGATGGCAGCTACTCCCGTCAGCGAGAGAGGCAAAATTCGTTAGTAGCAATCCATAACCTCCAGAACTACATAGCCAGAACAGGATACAGGAGTCACCATTAGGAAAAGGCTATCACCTCCAAAGAGAGAGTATTTATCTATTATATTGCCTTAGGTCTATTACCTGGTAAGGGTCATCCATCAAAGAGGATTGACTATAGAGAGGTATTTACTTGTGGTACGATATTGACAACCTTGCAGATGGGGTTATAGGTTGGACCCCACCTATGGTAGGTTGGGGCATGTCGGTTAAGTAACTACTTCCCACAGTTACAGTTTCAGTTTCAATATCAATCTTTAGAAATTAGGACTTTCAAATACAGTCATCTATCTTTATGAGGAACTCAGATAGTTCCATTAATTTATGGACAATCCCGTCAGATAGGCTTGGTCTCATATATAGTTATTTGATATCATAGTCAAAGATATACCGCCAGACAAGCTTGATTTACAGTTTCAGATTCTATTGAGTATCCTTGTTGTCAGATTCAGATATATTCATATTTTTTAACATTGATAATAGTTTTGGAAATCATCCGTTAGAGAGGTTGATCTTTAATCTTGTCAGTCGAAAGCAATAAAGCTCAAAATTCAGTCCTTGATATAAGTGCATCCAGATCGTTGGTTATCAGTATCAGATGAGTCAGTGATTCAGTATCTTTGTGTCAGTAGTGAGTTTAGTCTACAGTAAAGTGGTATCCGAGTTTCAGTATTTAGAGTTGTGATGATTGTGATTATGGCCTGTGCATTCATATATGTATTCTTGTGCGACATTTTTGTGATCATTCAGTTTAGATATTCTGCATGCATGAACCCTTGCATTTAGCCCTACCCCGTCTACATACTTAGTACATCCCTATATTGACGCATTTGCGCTATGGTGTTTTATTTGGCACCATAGGTTCAGAGGCACAGGACCCACAGTTTCTTTAGCAGTTCAGTCCCAGTCAGCAGCAATAGTCGTAGCAGTGAGTCCTCTTCTTTCAAGGAAGAATCTCAGTTTACTATTATGGCATCATACTTTGTTTATATTTTCAATAGACGAAGTTAGTTGGCAACATATCCCATCAAATCCACAGTTCAGATACTTTAGAGGCTTTTTAGACGGATATATTAGTATTCAGTTTTCAGTTTTGAGTATGTATAGATGTATTCAGCCTTATGGTTAGTTTTCGCATTTTTTCTAGATATTATGCAGTGCACAGGTACAGATATTAGTAAAGGGTTATCTTGTGGTCCTTCGCGATCATAAGCACCGTGTGACGTCCTGAGATGGGATCTCAGGGCATTACAAAGCTATGTGGGAGAGTAGGAAGTAGTTAGGAGGGCTTTGGTTCTGGTATTGTTCAATATTTTTGGGAATGTCGTGCATATGTTATTTTATTATGTCCCATGCCTTGGATGTTTTTTTTGTATATTGTCCTTTTGCTGTGCCTGGGGTCTATCGAAAATAGCCTCTCTACTTCTTTGGAGGTAGTGGTATGGACTGCGTACATTCTCCCCTCTCCAGACCCCACGATATGGGAATATAATGGGTTTGTTGTTATTTTTGGTATATAACTAATTGAGGTAGTTTCTGCTTTAGTTGGATTTTTTCCTTTTTATTTGGTGTGTGACAAGGTGCTTAACAAGTATAATTTTCTCCCTTCTCTGCTATTAATTTGAATTCAATACTATGTTATTTGGATTTTCATGTTTATTGAAGGAAATTTTTGTTGATTGGTTATTCAAAATATTTTCTTTTCCTTTTATTGCTTTGATTGAATTTTTACATGTGATCTCACTATTAATTGATGTAGAAATTATCTTAATAATTATTCAAGGAAATTTTCATTGATTGGTTATTCAAAATATTTTGTTTTTCTTTTATTGCTTTGGCTGAATTCACATAATCTATCATATAATTAATTGGTATGAGTGTTTATGGAAAAAATTTCAATGACTAATTTTATCAAATGTTTCTTTTTCCTTTGGCTAAGTCGAATTAATAATCAATAGAAGTTCCAATAGAAGTTGACTGGCCTGGCGTGCAAATACATTCCGTGCTTTTAATCCAACTCAAGCCGGATAAAATGGTATTTGAACCAGGGCGGTTAATACGAATTAGTGAAATGAAGGATGATTAAGAAGTGTGAGGCCCACAGTTCTAATAGGTTTTCACTTGAGCTTTTCGCTTCCCACGTAGCGCTAAGAAGCAAGTTCCGACAGCCTTTTCCTCAGCCGACCAGCAAAACAACGAATTTAACATGATTCATTTCATACTATATAATTAGTAGCCTCCCTTCATTCTTGGGACTGTTTTTCCTCTCATAACTCTCTATACAAAAAAAAGAATATTCTACTCTTGGCTTTCAAAAATGCTGGTTCAATTTTTTGATTTTATTTGGTACTTGACTATAATATTTGTGTTCGAATTTTACTTCTTTTAATTCTTGTATTACTTTTGTTAATCAGTTAGTTTTCTTATATACTTTTAGTCTCCTGCATTTTGTAGTATAAAATGTCAGTTTCAGCATTGAAAAACTAATTTTACAGCCTATTTTTATCAATTTTCAACAATAAAAAATTATGTGTTTAGCAATTTCCAGCATGCCTATTAATTCACAACACTAAAATTATTTCTCCGGCAATTAAATATAATCCTAGCAATATTTTATTTAGCTTCTATTCAACCAAATTTCAGCTTTATCACCTTTAATTGACATATTAATCAATTTCAACATGCCTTTGAACTATGTGAATTTTGACATGTTAATTGGGTAATTTTTATTTAGATAATTTTCGATCTTAATGATTTCTTTATGTCCTTATTAAAAATACTCTTAAATTTGTAAATTGTTTCGCTGTCTTTTGTCACTTAGTATCATGCCTATAAGCCTAATTTTACAAAAAAAAAAAATGGAAAATTGCTTGTTTTGTATGTGAATCACCAAATCAACCAGTAATTAATCAAGAGGCTTATTTGAAACCATTATGTGCTACTTGTTTGTCCAATATGTTTTGCTTGACGCGAACCTTAAGTCTAATTAGGTAGCCTTGCTTTCTTTTTTCAAGACCAAATCCAAAGGTAGAAAGACCAAACGTCTCTTGGATATTAAGTTGGGACGGGTAGGCATCTTAGTAAACACTAGTTTTTATCATTTTTAGAACACTCTAAGTTTAATAAACAAATTAAGTGGGGGTAGGCATTAAAAAATGATGAAATTTGACCCGAGTATAATCCAACAAAGCGACATATGACATTTTCACCCGTTAATAAGCCAGACATTGATCTGAATAATTAAAAATAATAAATTCTTGTCCAACCTCTCATATTTGTTCCCTTTTATTTACTTTTAATGTTTTAATTATTTAGGGTAGCTTAGATTCTATTATTTAATAAATATTTTGTTATATTGACTATGTCACTTCTGTCTCCTTGCTTATTTGATTCATATCTTGCTTTTTATTTATCACCTAAATAATTGATGATTAAAAGATAATTAAGATAAATGACTTATTTATTTGTTATTTTTCTTCACTTAGTAACGTTAAGATAATAAAATAGTTGATATTTTCTTATCACGTAGAATTTTTGTGTAATATATAAATTTGGTTGGGATCCATATTTGTGGACTCAAAAGGTTCCTAACACCTTCATTTGAGATAATTTGAACCCTTACTCAAATTTATGATGAAACAGATAAAATAATAAAATATATTTATAATAGAATGGTGCCCGAATACATCTGAATTCATTAGGTGACGACTCTCACTCTTTAAATAGCTTTAAAAAGAGTTGTCATGTCGAATCTCACTTTTCATAAGAAAAATGGGGTGCCAGCATGGTGAAAATGTTGGGTAGACTTAGGTTCTAACCATTATGAATTTGTGTTTTATGTGGAATTCTTTTTATTTTTCTGAACTTTATTTTAATGTCTGTGTGTCTCCCTAATTATTTATCTTTAGCATTATGATTTTTCATTTCTATATATTAGTCCCCTTCTATTTTTCCTTATTTTTTCTTTTGTACAGTTATATATTTCTCCATATTCACCCCTTTCTTCTTTTTTTCCTTTGATTGATTATGTGTTGTCTTATATTTTTGTTATAGCTTTAATTTTGAATTTATATTGCTTAATGTGTTTTGTTGTTATGTGCTATATGTTACTTTTTTCATATCTGTCATTCCGCTTTTATCTTCCTCCACTTGGAAACCTCATTTTATTTTATTTTAAAGAATGGTTGTGCGCTTGGACGAACATTCATTCCTAAAACGTACTATGGAAAATGCCTCGTGAATCGATAGATCAGCGGTGCATCGACAATCTTTAGCTTTTCCGCTCTCAAGTTGTCTTCTTGAGGAAACCTGTTCAAAAAACCACTCTTGTTCTCTAAAGCTCAATCATATATTTTTTTTACTATGAAATATGAATTCTGATAAATCTAGGGTGTCTTCATAATTTATATGCATATATCAAATTTGTTTTTTAATTTGTTCTTACATTTGTATTTGATAACTTACCTTGATTATTTCATCCATAATCCATCTATATCTATTATATAAGTCTCGGATTCTGAACTATGGCTGACCTGATCTTATTCTAACAAGATACATGGGCAATCCTTTCTAAGGATGTGGTCTTCCTTTTCCCTTTTCTTTACAAATATCCTAGTATTTAAAAATGTCTCAAATAGTTTTTCTATCAAATCATATTTTACTTTTTTTGTCTTTCCATAATGTCATAAGGGTGAAAAGTAGAACCTTTTGGAATTATTCAAATAATTGTTATAGTCTTTCAAATTCTCAAATGTTTCAAACTAAATGTTAGTAGAGTAAATTCTTCAAAATTGTTAAAACTTTTCAAATCTCCAATCCTTTCATTTCTTTCGAATGAAATTTCCTTAAATATTACATGTGCATCTTTTAAGTATCTTTAAGTGCAAACTGAGTACCTAGGTCTTTCTTAAGCCTATCTTCTCTTTTTTTATATCAATTCATTTCTCAAGCTTATGTTCTAACCCAACCATTTGTCGTAAAGTCTTATTTGACAATGTAACTCATATAGTCATACTATATCTTTTCCTATTGGGTTTACTACTTCAAGTTCATGTCATTCGGGTTGAAAAATTCTTAGAGTCTATCTCTATCTTTTGATCTCCGTTTGCTTTTAAAGCTTAAGTTCTAGCCTACCTATTCGCCTTAAAGTCCTCTTTGACAATATGAGTCATATTTTTATACTATCTATTCTCTTATTGCCACACTGACTCTTTTTTTTGTATGATTTACTATTTTTTATTTAAAGGTTGTCTAGAAATTGAACCGACTCAATTAAAAATCTGCAATATGACAAATATGTTCAATATCCAAAAAAATTTCAACCCTTTTTCTCCTCGACCAAGAAAAAATGCTATTTAGACTGTGCCTTCTTATCCTCACCTTACTCACACACCCTCTCAATAGTTTCTTTCAGCACGTAGCACTTTTAAAAGTGAGAGAATTGATTTGGATGCACGTCGACAAAAGCTTTGTGACTTAGAAAAAAGGTTAGAAGAGAAACTACATTCTAAAGGTATTCACGGCTTGAGGTATAAGAAACCATGTGTATGTTCAAGGGTTGTGTTACCTCCGGGATACAAAGTTCAAAAGTTCAACATATTTGATAGACATAGAGACTCGATCACATATCTCAAGGACTATTTTGGAAGACTAGTTGGCATAGGACATGATGAGGCTCTTCTAATGAGATTTTTAATTCAAAGGTTGTCAGGAATGGCGTTCACCTGGTTTGCCAAACAAGATTTTGACAAATGGCATACATGAGAAGATGTGGCTCAAGATTTTGTGGGACAATATAAGTTTAATATCAATGTTGGTCCAAGAATATGAGATTAGCTCAAGATAAAGAGAATGAACCATGGATATTTTGAGGAATATGCAATGTGAAGGAGGTTGGAAGCCTCTAAGATACAACTTTCTATACCTGAAGAAGAGTTTGTCCAAACTTTATCAGATCACTAGATGGAATATACTTCTAAAAATTGTTCTTCTTAGGCTGTTATGGTTTTGAGAGTCTGATTTCAATTGGAAAAAAAATTAGAGTATGGAATTTGAACTAGGAGGATTATTGATGTTTCTATAATACCAAAAACTTTTCAAACACCAAAGAGTCCATCAAAGGAAAAAGAAGAGGATTCATCACCCTCCATACCTCAAAAAGATAGTTATTAGAATAATGAGGAGTCTTGTGTTGTTTTTGGTTCTTGTGATGTGCATCTTGAACCTTATTAATCACAAAATTCTCAAAACGAGGCTTAACAGATTCAACCCTACTCTTTCCATCAAGATTTTCATAATAAGGCTTTTAATATAGAACCCAACTTTCAACATAGGCATTACCAAGTACAAGGTGTTTTTCATCAACCAAAGAGAATAAGGCCTCGTACCTTTTCTCCTTTGGTTAAATCCTTGGTGAACATATTTGAAATACTAGGGACCAAGGTATTATATAACCAAAGAGTGGATGGATCCATGTGCATCCACCTCCTTAATTTGATTCAACTAAAAATTGTGCTTATTACTCGAATATTCAAGGTCAAGATATTAAGGAATGCTCGGCACTAAGGTACAAGATCCAGAATCTAATTAAAAAGAAAATGATAAACTTTCAACAAGTCCTGATAACCAACACCTCTGATCCCGTCACTATGGGCAAAATCTTTGTTCAAGGTGATCCGACGAAAATATTTCCAATATGTTCATGAAAAAAACGTAAAACACATCACATGGACTGATAAGGATAGGCCATCATAGTCACAAGCAAAATGTCATCATTATTTATTCATCCTCCTTATAGCTAATAACATTTTACTATTTTATCTACCTTTTCTTTGTATTCATTAACTATGTTTTACCTCACTTCCATTTGGATACGTAGGCATCCCACTTCAGGTCTGGTCTTAATCTAATAAAAATTTTATTTCCCCTCTATGTCTAATTTAAAAAACTCTTCTCAAATTCTTATACATCTAAAGTATCAGAGTAGTAAGCCCAACTCTTGAGCATATAAAGGCAGATTTAAATTGGGATCACGATGTTCAAATATAGGACAACCATTTCTCTTGAACTAATATTTTGTTTGAATGAAGCAGGAATATAAGACTTCAAAAGTAAAAACTGGGCATAATTTTTGAGGTTTTGAGAAAACCTCAAAAATTCCACAAGAAAACAATATATTGATTCACAAGGAGGGAAAAAGCTGTTCTTTTATCCTAAACTCTTGCAAAAATTTGTTAGGATTCCTCAAAAATTTCACCATAATGGAGTGCCAATCTAACAATCCATGAAATAAAAGCAACGACAAAAAGTCGAACTAAGCCAAGGTATGAATCAATAGTACTTTTAAACTGGCAATTTTACTTTAAGTGCAGACAACAGGTACAAATGTAGCAACAACCTTACAAAATCATCAAGGAAGCCAAACTACATCCCTAATAGGGGAATGGCACTAAGTTATTCTATCTTTTAACTCTAACAACATCAAAATTGACATTATATTTCATTAATAATTATATGTTAAACTCAATATTGGGTTTTTTGTATAACCTTAAAACAATATTCGACATTGGGTTCCTTGTAGAACCTTAAAAGAACATTCGAGATTGGGTTCCTTGTAGAACCTTAAAACGACATTTGACATTGGGTTCCTTATAGAACCTTAAATTGACATTTGACATTGGGCTCCCAACCGGACCTTAATACGACATTTGACATTGGGTTTCTAATCAAACTTTATAAAAAACATTTGGCATTAGGTTCCTTGTAGAACCTTAAAAGGACATTTGACATTGGGTTCCTCGTAGAACCTTAAAAGGATATTTGATATTTGGTTCCTTGTAGATCCTTAAAACAATATTTGACATTGCACTCTCAATCGAATCTTAAAATGACATTTAGCATTGGATTCCTAACTGAACCTTAAAATGACACTTGACATTGGGTTCCTTGTAGAACCTTAAAAAAACATTTGACATCGAATTCCTTGTGAACCTTAAAACAACATTTCAGATTAGTTTCCTTGTAGAACCTTAAAATGACATTCATGGGGTTCCTTGTAGAACCTTACAACGACATTCATAGGGTTTCTTGTAGAACCTTAAAATGACATTCGACATGGGGTTCCTTGTATAACCTTAACACGGCAGTGGATTTCTCGCTGAACCTTATCTAAGCTACTATTAAATTTTTGATCTCTCTCCCACTTTTGAAAAATAATTCTTTATCCCTATGTCCTAAATCATATTTACATTCCACATTTCAAAATAAGTAATACTCTAATCTTTTATATTCGTACTATCCTTATTTAAATTCCACATTCGTCAATTTCTTTAGAAATCTCATTTATTCCTAAATCTTGAACTACACATGGTCTGATTCTCGTAACACCAGAGATATGTAGACGACTTAAAAACCAAAGTCTTGGCCAGACTATTTTAAAGCCACCTTTTGTTGCTTCAATTGTAACAAATCATTTTTCTCGGTCGGACAAAATTAGCTAATGTGTCAACTTTTGTTTCTCAACAATTCATTTATCATTCTCAAGCAACAAAGGGACAGTTGTTGACATCCAATTTTAACCTCCTGATATGCCTCCTAGGCTGCTATTTTACCAAAAACTATTAATTTCGAATGTTAATACTTTTATCCATTATTTTGGTATCAAATAAATATTGACGTGTCATATTCATGATTTTGAAGTATTCAATTTATTTAAGTTTATATTTTATATAATTCATTAATTTAAATATTATATTTTCAACAGTTATTTAAATTTTTTTCGTAAATATACTCATAATTTATAAGCACCTAGACTATATTATTATTATCATTATTATTACATGAATTTTAAATTTTGTATTTATAATCTATGGGTGTCTATTTTATTTTAAATTATTATTGTCGTCGATTTTAAATAATATATTACGTGTTGTTAATTTTATTTACATAGAGAATAATGATTTTGTTTATTTTATTATTAGATAAGCTTCCAGTACCACCTCGAACTATGGCCAAAGTTGGTACGACACACTCCAACTTCACATGGGTCCTATTACTCCCTGAACTTAATTTTAGCATATTTTTGTCACCCTCTTGTGCTAACATGACACCTTTATTACATAAAAATGGGGTCTATATTAAAGGTGCTATGTCAACTAAAAAATACCATAACAGCTAAAAAGAGTGATAAAAATGCACTAAAATTGAGTTTAGGAGGGTAATAGGACCCTTGTGAATTTGGAGTGTATCGTAGAAAATTTGGTCATAGTTCATGGGGGTACATAATGCTTTACTCTTTTATTATTATTATTATTGTTGTTGTTATTATTATTATTATTATTATTATTGTTATTATTATTATTATTAATTTACTTTATTTATCTAAGTGCAGCACAAATTCAATTCATTTTTTCTCAATTATTTAACTTCTTGCAATATTTTATCCAATTTATGCCAATGTTAGCCCAAAATTAATTTAAATTTAACCTAATATGAAATTCTAAATTCATCTTTTCAAAAACTCAATTTTTAACCCAACTTTAATCCCAGTCGTCGATCAAGATTGATCTAACGATTGAGATCAACTACTCCACTCTTTTCTTTTTTAAATGAATAAAACCCTAACCCTATTCTTCCACTCAGTCACACACCCTACCTCACTCTATACTTTCTCTCTATCTATCTAAAAAATCAGATGTCACCAACGCAAAACAACTGCTACCACCACCGGAATATCATCGTCTCTCTTCTTGTTATGACTCAAACCAAGGCCCAGCTATGACGAGCATCTCAAGTACGTCATGGATCGGAGACACCCCCTGTACCTAACCACATGAACACAACATCCCCAACATCAGATGAATTCCGAACATATAACAAGAAAGCACATGGTAAGATTAAAGAATACAAGATAAGTTTATGACCGATGACCAGTAACCAAACAAAATAACCAACCAACAACACCCAAGTTCACAGTAATCCGACAAATTCTTTATGCAAAGAAAACAAAAATCAGTCATGGTTAGGACATGTCCCCGACTCTAGCAGATGGTCATGAAAATTATAATGTTAATAATAAGGAAACTTTTAATTCTAATCTATGATAAAAACGGATGAAATGTCTAAGTCTTTTGGAGAATGGAAGCTCACCACTGCACCACAACAAATCGACTAGCTGAGCCAATCCACCTAACTCTACGAAAGAAAAGTAGAGGTATCTCTGGTGTCTGCATCGCGTGGGGATACAGTGTTCGAAGATGGTTAGTGGGGTAAATACTAGCATGTAACTCAATAATAAGGATAACATAATGTTGTGATCAACGGTTCAAATCATCGAAATCTAATGCACATACTCAAATGCATATACAAATATATATCACATGTCAGGATAGGGAACAAGGCTTAACATGCACTGTAAAACTTTTGCCTGGATTGTCTAGCTCAACCGTCATAACATAGGAAGGCACCCACGGTCTATATGGCCCTAGTGCGTGTAGCCACACGAATTAAAGGGTATACATATGCACTATGGGGAACTTAAAACTCTTGACATATCAAGGTGACACAAGAACCTAATCATGTAATATAATAAGGGGGACCTAAACCTCCCAATCATTTGATAATAATATGGGGGACTCGAACCACTCGGTCATATAGACCCTCGCATCGGCAACTGTGGTATCTAGTGTTGGTCTATTGGGACCTCTACTTTCACAACTCTGCTACGCAACCCTCATTAAAGCCTAATTAAAACAAGTATCACATATTCTCATTCATTGAACCACGGTACACATTAAGACATACATTGTTGGTATTGTCATACACTTGCAAGGTAATATCAACATGATAAACCAGTAACATTACTTGGGGGAATTCACAACTCCCTTGGTTCAATTATACATTAGCTTGAGTAATTACACAACCACCTATGGTTCAATTCAAAAGTCATTATGATTCATAGACTTTTCACATTATGCAATAGTTTAAGAGTAGTTTAACATGCATACTTTTCATATTCGAAACCACTTTCACAATATGGGGTTGAGGTTATAACCACTTCAAAAGTCACATATTTGGAGAAATAAGAATCCCTTAAGTTATTCACTATACCTATGCATCAAATCAATTTTAAAACCTGCATTTAAACATAACCCATGAAGGGACAAACATAAAACGTCACATAAACAATAGTTATTCAAAACCTTCAGCCCATGTTTCAAAACCAACATCCATACCGTACTAACAACACTTTAAAACATATGATTTTAAATAAATAGAAATTGGGGAAGCATAACATGCCTGAAATATCCAAGTTTATGGAGAGAATTCTACCCTTAAGTCCTTGGATGACCTACATTTTAGAAACCCTAAGTATGGTTTCTTGAGAGAGCTTTGGAAGTGTTTGATTACATTATGATTGAGAAATAACCCCCTTAAATGCTTTGTGAATGTGGTGTTTTAGTTGGGTGGGGAGGGAATTTTCCAAAGTGCCCTCAATTTAAAAGCTGAAATTTAGTCATCAGTGACTACGGGTCACTATACGACTTGTAAGGTCTCATTACGACTCATTACTACAAGTCATAGCCAAGAGATTTTCCAGGTCATCTACACATTGTTAACCCTATGACTCAACTTCTATGACTCATAATGTACCCTACGACTCATAAGGTCTAGTCGTAGTCAACATAGAACCCATTTGGGGTAAGAACTAGACATCCTACGATTTGTACCCAATGACTCGTAGTGAGTCTTTACGACTCTTAGTGAGACACTCGCACTCAGAGTAGAACTTAGTCATACACTTACTTTTTAGGTTACGATTTGAGTCCAAGGGCCTTTTCAAGACTCCCTACAACTCGTAAGGTTAAGTCATAGTCAAGGGAGTGAGGATAAAATTTTAGAAATTTTTAAGGACCAAAAAACTGGGGTGTTAAGTACTCCCCCCTTAGGATCATTCATCCTAGAATGATAGAACAAGGCATTTATTAGCACTATTTGACTCCAAATAAAACCACACTTACTTTTAACAAAGACAAAAAACATAGATACCAAGGAAATCATAATCTCCTTTGACAAAGTCAGAAAACAAAGATGTTAAGAAATGCACATACCTCAAGCATGATTTACCTAAATGGGGAACAAGAATGGATACTTGGACTTTATGTCCTCCTCAGCTTCCCAGGTAGCTTCTTCAACCTTTTAGTTCCTCCAAAGAACCTTTACCGAAGCCACATCCTTGGTCCATAACCGACAGACTTGTCGATCCAAAATCTCAACTGAGACTTCCTCATAAGATAAGAAATCTAAAATTCCTACCTTTTCCAAAGTAACGACCATTGAAGGATCATACATGCACTTTCTTAACATCAAAACAAGGAATACCAGATGAATGGATCTAAATCTGAAAGGCAACTCCAATTTATATACAATATTTCCAACCCTCTTCAAAATCAAATATGGACCAACAAAATGGGGACTGAGCTTTTCCTTCATACCAAATCGCATCACTCCCTTCATGGGAGACATATTTAAGAACACCCAATCATCCGCACTGAACTCTAACTCCCTTTACTACTTTGGGTGGATTTAAGTCTATCCCGAATTACCTTTACCTTCTTTATGCCTTGGTGAACCAAATCGGGCAAAATAAATTATTTTCACTAACCTTAATCTATCTAATAGGAGACCTATACCTCCTACCATATAAGTCCTCAAATGAGGCCATACCAATGCTAGAGTAATAACTCTTGTTATAGGTAAATTCTATGAGAGGCAAGTGGTCAACCCAAATTCCACCAAAATCAAATGCACAAGCCCAAAGCATATCTTCAAAGGCTTTAGTTATCCTTTCCGCTTTTCCATCTATCTGCAGGTGAAAAGCGGTGCTAAGGGTTACCTTAGTCCCTAAACCTCACTGGAATAACCTCCAAAAGTATGATAACAACTGGGTACCTAGATCAAATATGATGGAAAATGAAGAACCATGCAACTCCACGATCTAGTCAATGAAAAACTTGGCATAATCCTCAAAAGAGAAATTAGTCCTTACTAGCAAGAAGTGAGCAGAATAAGTCATCCTATCCACGATTACCCAAATCAAATCAAATTTCTGGAGAGACCACAGAAGATCAATAATAAAATCCATGTTAATTATTTCCTATTTCCATATCGGCAAATCAATTTCTTGAGTCAACCCACCAGGCCGCAAGTGCTCTACCTTCACTTGCTGACACACCATGTACTTAGCCACAAAATTAGCCACATCTAATTTCTTATTATTCCATCGATACTCTTTAAGATCATGATACATCTTTGTCAAACCAAAATGTACCGTAAACATAACTCAAGAACTTTGGCCAAAATTATTTCCCACAACCCATCAATATTGGAAATGCATAATCTACCTTGGTACCTCAAGATACCATCACCACCAATATCGAAAACCATCACCTTCTACCTACCCATATCATCTTGATTTGCATCAAAATAGGGACCAACACTTGCTTCTCTTTTACCTCAGTACCAAGAGATAACTTTGCCACCTCTTGAACAATCACACTAGTATTCTCAAAATCTAAGAGACAGACTCAAAGATTAGCTAAATAGTGAACATCCTTAACCAAATCCTATTTTTTCTCATCCATATGAGATAATCTTCCCATGGACAACATGCTAAGAGCATCAGCATCCATATTAGCCTTTTCTGGATGATAGTGGAGACACATGTCATAGTTCTTTAGCAACTCAAGCCATCTCTTTTGCCTAAGATTTATCTCTTTTTGATTGAACATGTATTGCAGGATCTTATGGTTAGAATAAACATCAACATGGAACCTATACAAATAATGTCGCCAGATCTTCAATTTAAACACCATAGCGAATAATTCCAAATCAAGAGTCGGGTAATTCTTCTCATAAACTTTCAACTGTCTAGAATCATAAGTAACCACCTTGCTAATGTGTCATGGAAACACGACACTTTTGATGCTTAAAACTATGAAATTATGCTTGAACTTAGGTCATTGTAGTAGATATGATGAGCTTTTGTTGTTAGCATAGTATTGCGAAGAACCTAGAAGAAAAAAACCTAAAAAGACCAAAGTTGCAGAAGGTACGAGTCTCCTCATGAGTCGTCAACACCTCATACAACTTGTAAGAACAACAGACACTAAGGCCAGGAAAAAAAGCAAAGTATTAAGAAGATAGGACTAGCATCTAAGTCGTACGCTGAGGGTACTAGCCGTCTCATAAAATCATACACAGAGAAAAGCCTAGGGAAGAAATTCAAAGTTGAAGTGGCAGAAGACTATGATTCAAAAGTTTGAGTACTACTCGTATGATCCAACTGTAAGAAAACCAGTGTCAGAGCTTGGAAAGACAGAAGTCCCTGGGGAATACGATTGAAGGCCATGAGTCATATGATTAAGGTATGACTTGTGAGCAGAAGTCATAAGCAGAACAAAAAGTTATAGCCTAGAAGACCAGACACTGAAGTGGATGTGAAAGGTATAGTATGACTCATAAGAAGTCGTTACGAGTAGATGAGTGAGTCATACCTTATCCTGACATAACTTTACATTTTCCATTTTTATTAGGATTTCTAAGTATTTTTAAGATAATATAAATATCTTAGGGTTTATCTTTTATTAGAAAACTCATTTAACTTATTTTTGATGTACTTTACATACTTTACATTTATTCTTGAGATTTTGGGTTTTTATTCAATTGAAGACTTGGAATTTTATTCATCTTATTCTAGTGCAATTAATTACATGTATTCTTTATTGATAATCATGGTTTCTTACAAGAACTTGAGCGGATAATGTCACTGACTAGGGTTGTGGGAAGCCTGGTGAATTATCTATGTAAAAAAAGCGGGAGATTCAACTATTTTAGGGTCTAGGAATGTATCTTAATATTTTTTTTACAATAATTGACCTCAAAGCTACTTCAGAAGCTTGGGGATAGCCTATATTTGCAAACGTCCTCACAAGGGAGTTTGTGATGGGAAAACAGGATTAAGACAGTAATTTGAGTTTCACCTCTGTTATACTATTCCATTATCTCATCGAATCACTTGAGACTCAAAAGGTGAAAGTGAGTTGAACTCACAGACAAGGAGAAATAAGTTGATATCCTGAGACTCATAAGGTAAAGGGTGAGATTTACCAATACGTTCACAAGATGGTTGGTAATACATATCTTGTCGACTTTACATGCAGAGTAGTAGAATAGATGGATTAAACACGTGAAGCCAGGGGGAACAAAAGCCTAGTGTTAGTCTCTTATTGTTTACAACTCAGAGCGTTCAAAATTTGGTTACTAGTTACTGATAATTCCAAATTTCCACATTTACTTTTCGTACTACTCACAAATTACATCAAGTTAAGCAACTATTTAACGTTTTCCCTATGGGATCGACCCAAACATAGTTGGGTTACTATATTCGGCATCGACTACAATATACTTCTTTTGGAGGTTAGTTTTGGGTGACATCAAATTTTGACATCATTGTTGGGGAAGACGGTTTGAGTAGTTAATTGACTTAGTGAAATTTGTAGGTTTTATTTTTTATTTTGATTTGGCATGTGCCAGTGTATGTCAAACACTAGGAAAGAGGCAATCTCATACTTTTTTTTTATCTAGAGCCAAAGAAAATTATTTAAATACCAAGAAGAATATTAGGACAAGTTCGTGATAGGGTTCAAGACCCTACATATATTGATCCTAATATGACACTACTATGTGCTCTAGTTTATCCATAGAATGTTGCAGATTTATAGATAAAACAACTAATAAATGATGTTGAGGAAGATAGCAGAGTAGTCGAAGAGGCACGATTAGCTAAAATGGTTGGGATAGCCTAGCAAAGAGGATTAGCCAGCCTAGACAAGTAGCTGAGCATCGAGACAGAGTTCATAGAGGCAGAACTCTATTGATTACTGCATATCAGTACTTACACCCATACGATGATGAATAAGATATGTGTTATGTTGAACCTGCTATGACAAGAGCCATCGTTCCTCCTACTTTACGCCCCAATGTGAAATTTGATATTACAAGTGCCATGATCCAATTTTTTAATTTCAAAGGTGTATTTTTTGGATCATCTATTGATGATGCGAACATGCATCTTTCTAATTTTATTGGGATATGAACATCGTATTCTATTTCGAGAATGGATCAGAAAGCTTTGATATTGAGGTTGTTCCCATTTTCATTGACAAGTGAAGCATCACTATGGTTAGGGGAACTTCCAAGAGGATCAATCACTACTTGGAATGAGTTTCTCAAATAATTTTTGAACAAATTTTTCCCTCCTGCATGGATGTTGCAGTTGAAAGATAAGATTTATAACTTCAGACAGTTACACGCAGAATCCTTGTATGAGGCATGGTTTAGATTCAAGAAAAAATTGAGCATAGTACCTAATCACAAAATTAGAGGATCAAATTTTTTAGAAATCTTTAATAGATCATTGAACATCAGTTCAAGAACAATGGCAGATACGATTTTGGAAGGTGCATTCATGCGTCTTCGGTGGGATATTGCGCAGGATATGTTGGGTGATATTTTAGTGAAAAATAAAGGTTAGCATACTAGAGGTGCAGAATGTGGTACAGGTACATATGTTTTTGGAGCGACCAATGATTATGGATTTGTTCATGATTTGGTAGCACAAGAGATTGCACAGCTTTGGACTGATATTGGGTTGCTTACAAAATAGTTCACAATAATGAGTGCTGAGAAAGTGAATGTAGCTGTGGCATAGGGATCTACTCGTAAAATTTTTGAGATAGAATCTAAAAAAGAAGTAAAGTATCTTAATCATAGTTTGGCAGATTTCTAAGCCCAAGGGCAAGGGAATTAAGGTCGAACTATTATAATGACAAATACAGAGATAGAAGTAGAAAGAAAAATGGTGATTGATGGTGAAAAAATAACTACAAGGAGAAGAGTGAAAAATATATTCCAAGTAATCATGATTCAAAATCCAGGATAGAGGCGCTATTATCAAAATTAGCCATGGGGTAAGAAAGTCAAGAGAGCTGCCTTAAGGATATCAATGTAGACTTTCCAAGGCTAAACCAGAAAGTTGAGTCACGTGCTACAACAATCAAGCAGTTGGAACAACAATTTGGTCAGATATAAACCACATTAAATTAAAGACTGTCTGGCACTCTCTTGAGAAACACAGTGGCTAATCTAAAGAATGATGGCCACCACCACACCATTACCACTCGAAGTGGTAAATCCACCATAGATCCAACTATACCAGATGTAGAGGAGCAAAAGAATAATGATGATCCTGTTGATGTGGATAGTAGTAGCAAGTAAGATAAAAGAGAAAATAAGGCCGAGGATCCTGTTTTGAAACTTATCCTAATACCTCATCCTCTTTTTCCTCAAAGGCTAAAAAAATAAGAAGACGGTAAGTATCAAAAGTTTTTATCAATGCTAAAATAGCTATCAGTCAACATCCTACTTATAGAGGAATTAGAGCAAATGCCAAGATATGCAAAATTCATGAAAGATTTAATCACCAAGAAGAGGTCTATCAGTTATGAGCCAGTCGATAATATTCATTATTGTAGTGTTATAGCTACTAGATCATTAGTGGATAAGAAGGAGAATCCTTGTGCTTTTACTATACCTTACACCATTGGATCTTCCAACTTTGCTCATGAATTATGTGATTTGGGTTCTAGCATCAACCTCATGCCATTCATAATATTTAAATAGTTAGGGTTGGGGCTCCCAAACCAACCACTATGAGATTAGTGATGGCAAACATGATAGTGAAAAAAATAGTTGGTTATCTATATATTATATTGGTGAAGGTGGCTTCTTTTATTTTTCTTACGGATTTTATGATATTGGACTATGAAGTGGACTTTCAAGTCCTAATTATTTTAGAAAGACCATTCTTGGCTATAGGAAGGATGTTGATTGATTTGGAGCTAGGACATCTGATGTTGAGACTCAATGATGAATAAGTGGTATTTAATGTATGCAAATCCATGAAGCAGCCAGATGAGTTAAGAGTGGTATCCGTGATTGATGTGTATAATAATGAAACAAATTCATTCTATGATGTTGATTCTATTACTCTTTGGGATGATGGTTCTAATATTATTGTTCCTATTGAAGGGAGGTTAGCTGTTGAAGCGCTAGCAGCAGTGATTATCAACTTTGACAGTGATGGCATTGAGAAGTATGATGAGATGGTATGTGTAGTTTATGGGAGTGGTTCTTACACTTATGAACCAAACAAGCTTGATTTTGATTTGATGAATAGAACTACTCCACCTGCTCATCCATCCATTGAAGATCCACTAATCTTAGAGTTGAAGGCCCTTCCTTCTCATTTGTGATATGCATATTTTGGGGCAAACAATACTTTAGCAGTAAATATTACTGATGATTTGATTGACTCACGAGTGGAAGCATTGTTATTAGTATTATACAGATTCAAGAGGGCCATTGGTTAGTCTATTATAGACATTGCGGGTATTTTGCTTGGTCTTTGTACTCATAAAATTCAACTTAAACTGGAGTGTATTCCAAGTATAAAGCATCAGGGTTGACTCAATCCTCCTATGCAATAGGTGGTAAATAAGGAAATTATCAAGTGGTTGGATGTTGGTGTATTACATCTCATTACTAATAGCAGTGGGTTGGTTCGATATAATATGTTTCAAAGAAAAGTAGGATTACTATTGTTCCCAATAAGAAGAATGAGTTAGTGCTGATGAGGCCAATCATAGGGTAGAGAGTATGCATGAATTATAGAAAATTGAATGCATGGACTCAAAAGGACCATTTTCCCATCCCATTCATAGACCAGATGTTAGACAGATTAGCGGGCAGAGGATGGTACTATTTTCTTGATGGATATTCAGGTTATAACCAAATCGCTATTGCATCTAAAGACCATGCAAAGACCACCTTCATATGTCTTTATAGGAATTTTGCATTTAGATGTATGCCATTCAGGCTATGCAATTCTGCATCCATAATTTAGAGATGTATGATGTCCATCTTCTCTAATATGGTATAAGACACTATCAAAGTTTTTATGGATAATTTTTTCAATTGTTTGTGATTTTTTTGAAGACTTCCTAGTACACTTAGCAAATGCTCTTAGAAGGTGCGAAGAATGCAACTTGGGACATAATTGGGAAAAGTGCCATTTTATGGTCAAAGAAGGTATTGTGCTTGGGCACAAGATTTCAAAAAGGGGCATAGAGGTTGATAGAGCTAAAATTGAGGTGATTGAGAAATTACCTCCACCAATTTCTGTTAAGAAAATTTAGAGTCTTTTAGGACATGCAAGTTTTTATAGGCATTTTATCAAGGATTTCTCAAAGATAGCCAATTCTCTTTGCAAGATTATTGAGAATGAGGTGAAACTTGTTTTTGATAATGCATGTATGAAGGCTTTTAAAAGTCTAAAAGAGAAGTTGGTGTTGGCTCCAATCATTGTGTCTCCTGATTGGTCCTTGCCTTTTGAGGTTATGTGTGATGTAAGTGGAGTGGCCTTGGGTACTGTCCTAGGTCATAGAAAAGAAAATATTCTTCATCCCATCTACTATTCCAGTAAGGCATTGAACCCTACTCACACGAACTACACAGTGACTGAATAAGAGTTGTTGGCAGTGGTGTTTGCCTTTGAGAAGTTTCCGTCTTACTTGATTGGAATAAAGGTAGTTATGAACATAGATCATGCAGCGTTTTGGTACTTGATAACAAAGAAAGATGCAAAGCCTAGACTGATTAGGTGGGTACTATTGGTGCAAGAATTTGATTTTGAAGTGAAGGATAGAAAAAGAACGGAGAATCAAGTTGCGGATCATTTGTCCAGACTTGAGGAGGAAGCTACGTAGAAAGTGGAAGATGGGCTAGAAATTAATGACAGTTTTCCAAATGAGTAGTTATTGGCAACTTCCTAAGATCTAATTCCATGGTTTGCAAATTATACAAATTATCTAGTTAGTGATCTAGTCCTAGAAGATCTTTCCTTCTAATAAAGAAAGAAGTTTATGTATGAGGTAAGGAAATTTTTATAGGACAAGCCTTATTTATTATGAATATGTGTGGATGGGATTATTCATAGATGTATAGCTGATATAAAGATAATGAGCATACTTGAGGCTTATCACTCTTCGCTAGTTGGGGGTCATTATGGAGGAAGCCGTACAACCCACAAAATCTTTCAATATAGGTATTATTGGCCAACAATCTACAAAAATGCATATGATTTTGCTTCTGCTTGTGATCAATGCCAACGCCAAGGTAATATCTCTAGACGCCATGAACTTTCTATGACCCTTATTTTAGAATTGGAATTATTTGATGTATGAGTATAGATTTCATAGGACTTTTTGTGAGTTCATTTGGCATTAAGTATTTACTTATGGCTATGGATTAGTGTCACTATATTCCTTAAAAAACACATATTTTATCGATTTGGCACCCCAAGTGCTATTATTAGTGAAGGTGGGCCACATTTTTGTAATCTTCTATTCGAAAGTCTGCTTGAGAAGTATGAAGTGAAACACAAGGTGGCAACACCTTATCATTCGCAGACTAGTAAAAAATTTGAGGTGTCCAATAGAGAAATAAAGTCCATCTTGGCCAAGACAGTAAATGCCAATAGGACTGATTGGTCACAAAAGTTAGATGATACATTACGGGCTTACCACAATATTCAAAACTCTATTTGTGCATCACCTTATAGTATATGGCAAGGCTTGTTATTTCCCTATTGAGCTTGAACATAAAGCACCGTGGGCCTTAAATAAGTTGAATTTTGAGTGGCAAGATGCAGCCAAGTCAATAGCGAACAAGATGAATGAGTTGGATGAATTCCAAGTTTGGGATTATGAAAGCTCTACACTTTACAAGGAAAAGATAAAGTTGCATTATGATTCCAAAATTGAGAAAAGAATCTTCGAAAAAGGTGATCAGGTATTACTCTACAGCTAAAGGCTTCTCTTGTTTCTAGGTAAGTTAAAATCCAGATGGTATGGTCCATTTACTGTGTTAAGAGTGCTCCCATATGGTGCTTCGGAATTGAAGTGGGATGGTGAATGGTCAAAGAGTAAAGAACTATATGGGTAATACTAAGGAAATAAATATGATTCTTGAGATGGATCATGGTGAAGTCTAAGTAACTAAGGTAATTACATCGTGTTGCGACATAAAATCAAATGTTGCATAGGAGGCAACCCATAAAGATAGACGGTAAAAGCTGAGTATACAACTTAGCCATGTCGTATCGTAACGTTAAATCAATAGTTGCGTGGGAGGAAACCCATGGTTTGTTATTATTTATTTACAGGGTAATATGTTTGTTCAGTATGTAGGACTAAATATTGCAGAAAAGATCCAGAAAAGTTCAAAAAGTTTGGTCATACAAACTCTTCACGAGTCATATATTAATGGTACGACTTTTGAGTAAGTCTTAAGGACTTAGTAGACTATGTAGATTTACGTAAAAGTTTTTGGAGTCTTTACGACTCTCAGAATGAGTCATACCCTCAAGGTACTACTCGTCACATTAAGTCGTATCCACACTAGAACCCAAGTAAGTTTCCAAGTCTATACAAGTTGAAGAAAACACCCATAAGCCTGGGTACGAGTCGTACACATAACTCATACCCAAGCTTATTAGGTCGGGGTCACTGGTCAGCCTGGCCCAGCACATGAATACAAAGAACAAATAGGGTACTCGATATCCAAAACACATACACACCTCCATTGTTGATCGAATTTCAAGCTCTAAAAGCACAAAAAACACATTGAATTAGATACCAACTTGCTCAAATTCTTCAACTTGCACGAATTTAAGCACAAATTTGGGAAGAACTTTGAAAAACTCAAGCACCCTAAGCTCTCACTCGTTCAAGTAAGTGTTTGAACCTAATTGCTCTATTTTTTGAGTTGAAAGTGATAATGTATAATATTGTAAACTTGATTTGAGTTATAATTATGTATATGGTGCATTTTGGTACCCTAGTTCATAGGTTTTGAGTTGAAAATAGAAATTGGTGGTAAACTTGATTTTAGGTGTTGATATTATATGTTATTTTGACTAAAATTGGGTGATATTACTACATAAAGTAGTGTGTAGTTTGGGAATTTTGAATTGGAGTCAACTCTAAAGCTGAACTTCTATGTTGTAGTGGATAGGAGACTTCTTAGGACTCGTAACCATAAGTAACAAGGTCATAATGAGACTCATACCTAATAACAACATAAAAGTCTATCTAATTTTGAATTTTGGTATGCATACGACTTGCCTAAATAAGTCGTAGCTAACCATATGACTAGTACAAGAAAGTCGTAAGGACCTGGGAAGAGGTCATGTTTTAGGGTTTTGTTTCTACACTGCTTATGAGTGTTGGTAACGAGTCATAACTTGTCTTACAACTCACTTGGAGGACTCATATGCAGGCCAGTGAACACCCATGTACACACTGAATATCACACGACTCGGTCATACAAGTCATACCCAGTCGATATGAATAGTATGCCCTAATCATACCCTGAACTAAACTTGCACACTACTATTTATTTTTTGATTTTTTGATTTCTTTTCTTTATTTACTTACTACTTAATGTGTACTTTAAGGTACCATGCCTCCAAAAGGTGTTTCTTATTCCAAACAAGTGTCCTAGAAGGGAAAGAAAAATGCACCATCCTTAAGTTCTGAATCAACTAAGTCATCGACTAGTTGTGGTGATGTGGTTGAATTCCCAGTGATGGGAAAAGTTAACCATAGGAGCAAAAGAACTGCTCAGGGCAAGAAAGTAGCAAACTCATAGCACACAGCTCCATGGAAATAAAAAGGAATAACTCTAGTATATCCCCTCCACACTCACCTCCACCTTTGGAGGCAAAAAAAGAAGTTAAATATAGTTCTGAGGCAGAGATTTCAGAAAATGTTACAAAAGAAGTTCACGTGCCTCTAATTAATGTGAAGCACACTCTACTGGCTATCACACCCACTTTTGTTCCAATCATTGAATGGTGGGGTTACCTCGATATGCAGGCTACATATAATGACGGCTTAAGCAAACTCGAGAATGGAAAAATTAAAAAGAATTGGTATCTCGAGAGACGCTTGATTACTACTGTTATGGCAGAGTTACCCAGGTTTAAGGATTAGTTTAGGAAGTATGGGTTTGAGTGGATTACTAAAGTACTCGAAAGGTACAGTCCCACGCTAGTCTAGGAGTTTTACACAACATACAGGGGAGAACTGCAAATACAATATCCACAGCTTCAGCTATGGAGAAGTGGAGACCCCATTACTTCATTGTTCATTTAGGGTGTGTGGGTCGATGTCTCTTCAAGAACTATTGCCATATTTTATAAAGACCAAATTATCAACCTTTGGTAAATACTAGTGAAATGGATTACCATTTGAAGAAGATGAGAAAAATTACTAGTAAACAGATGGGGTCGGATGAGAAGCTGGATTATTTTTGGTGGATTGCTAGTCAAATAACGTCGAATAGTGAGAATATAGTGTAGTTAGTTGGTGTCCTTTATGTCACCTCATTGAATATAGAGAAGAATACTCTTAATTTTGAGGCCAAGGCATGGTGGATGTTGGCTCGACACGGGCTTTGTCCCCTCACTGGGGAAAATGTGTTAAGTCCATTCCAAGCTACTTTGTTAGTTGGGTCCATAGCTGGCTAAGAGTTTATTGTAGGAGAGTTTCTAGATCAGGAGATAAGAGATTGAGTTGTAGGAGGTAAAAATTTTATTCTGTCATACCCGCAAATGATTATGCAGCTGAGTTTGGCTGCAGGGGTATGGGAACTCCCAAGTATTAATGAGATGATAGAGGCTACGAATACCACAAACTTGGTCATAATTCGAGATATAGCCAACCCATTTGCCAAGAAAGTGAGGCAAGGAGTCAGACTGAGGCTACCGACATGGCTGAGACAGGTGGAAAAACTGAGACTGCATAGACTTCAGCTGTAGAGGGTAAATCTAGTACCCCTCCTCCAGGGTAGTCTATACCACCTCGCTTGATAAGTATGACTTCTAGTTTTATGTTAATTTCATAGTCTATGTAGACCAAGGTGATGATAAGATTGGTTACATTAGAGACCAAGGTCTGAAACATAGAAGGGGACATAGAGCCCTGGGTTGATACTCAATTGGCACACCAGGAACGGAGGGTACAGTAGCGATTATATGCATTTGAGTTGAGGATGAATTGGAAGTTGAGTAATGGCCATACCTCGGACATTATGGAGGTGAAGGTCGAGGTAGCTGAGATTAAGAGGAAGGTCATAGAGTTGTTCGACAAACTGGTTATCCCAGAGCCTGAGGTCATGACTATTTTTCCTGATGTCCATGTTGATAATATTTGGGCTATTTCAGAATCGGTAGTTGAGGAGACCCAAGAAAAAAAAAGAGGAAGCATGAGGAGAAAGTTGCTACAAAGAAGGCTAAGGCAGATAGCCTATAAGATGAGCAGGACCGGCGGGTGAGGGGATGGTTATTGGAGCTAGTGGTTCAAGACCGACAATTATTAATGTTGAGGGAAAAATTCATGCAGACCCACTGAATGATATTCCATTGAGCACACTAATCATCAATAGTGCCAAGATTGCTAATTCAGTCCTGACAGTTGATGGAACTTGTGATAATAATGGTGGGACCCGACCTGAGGGCCCACATGTTGATATTGTATGAACCAGCTACTTGAGCACCCGGGTATGTTCCCATTCCCTTACATTTAATTTTTACATGCACTGGGGACAGTGCATAAGCTTTAATTTTAGGGTGGGGGTGTACCAAGTTGCCACAGGCAATATTTGCTATATTTTAAAGCCCGTGGCCACATTCTAAAAATTTAAAAAACTGGGATGTCCTATTTATGGTTTTATGTTTTTTTTTATTTTGTGTTGTTGTTATGAGTGCTGGGAATAGCTGAAATAGGAGGAAAATTAGTATTTGTGGCAGTTGAGTGTTTTGAATAATTATGCTTGAAATGGTCTGATTTGAAAAAAAAAATATGTTGAAAAATTAATACCGCTTCTAAAGTTTTCTGTTAACCGTGTTATCGTGTATGTGCATGAGATAACTACGAATTTAATAATGGCATTAGGATTAGGGAAATAATAACTAGGGAAAAATTTTCATAGCTAGATAGGTAGTACCTAACAGTATAACCTGGTGCGAGTATGCGTGAGGTATTACTGAGTTACCCATGTATCGAAATCTAGAACTTACCCAGTTGCATTTACCTAGGCCTAGGATAGTCGAGTAGAGATGATCATAGGTCATTTTTGTTGAAAGTTCACTACAGCCTAATTGCCCAAACAAAATGAATGAATCCCTTTGAGCCAAATATTTGAGCCTTAACTGACCAATTTTGTTATTTACACGTATTTCACCTGCCTATTTCTACAATGAACCTATCTTGGCCCTGGTCCTCCTTGGACACTATGCACCTCAACTCAGGCAAATCGCCTAAGTTGAGGGTGGCTATTATAGGGGTGCATAGGAAAGACGAGTGTAATGAAAGATAGGTGAAAGAAAAAAATGAATGAAAAAGGATAGGTGAAGTACAAATAAAAGAAAATAAAAGAAAAAGAAAATTACAAGAAAAGAAAAAAAAGTGAGAAAAGAAAATCTCACCTGGTTTTACATGACATGTGCTTAAAATAAAAAGGGAGACATAAGGGAAGAAATAAAAGAGAAAAAATGAAAAATGAGTGGACTCCGAAAAATACGTAGTGTCAAGAAGGATTAGTCTCTAAATAAATCCCAAAAAGATACCATATCATCCCATAATCTACGTTACAAACCGGATAAATTCCTTTAGTAATCCTACCTCAACTGTTTAAAAGCTTAGGAAGAGAGCACATGGGCAAGCCTATGGTATTTTGTATACACTGGAGAAACTTCTTTATGAGCGAGAGCGTTGTTTGATATATCCCTGAATGAATTGGTAATCTTAGATGAGATTTAAAAAAGGGATTTCTTTAATTGTGAGCACACATGGGGTATGTTGTTAGGTTTCTTGACTGTTCGGCTAATGTGATTTGTATATGCCCAGTTGTCTATTACTAATGTAATACCATCATCGAATTCCATTTTTCCATTCTATGTACCTAATCGTATACACGGTTGTTTCTTGAAAAGTAAAATTAGGAGGGGGAATAAAGGTGTTGAAAATTGACTGAAAGTTCACTGCCATAGGTATCTTAGGATCTTCCTATTAAAGCATTATTGTTTTGTGATAGTTTTTAGTTTTTACTTTGCGTGAGGACATGCAAACTTCTAAGTTGGGGGTGTTAATGTGTCGTGTAAACACAGTACTTTCAATGCTTAAAACCAGGAAATTATGCTTGAACTTATGTCATTTTAGTAGATATGATGTACTTTTATGGTTATTGCAGGTAAAACTGGTCTAGAATAGTGTTGGGAGGAAACTCGAAGAAAAACACCTGAAAAGACCAAAGTTGCAGAAGGTACGAGTCTCCTCACGAGTCATTAACACCTCATACGGCTCGTAGGTTGAACTGTAAGCATAATAGAAACCAAGGCCAGGAAGAAAAGCATAGTATTGAGAAGATAAGATTGGGCATTCGAGTCGTAAGCTAAGGGTTTGTGCGTATCATGAAATCGCACACAGAGAAAAACCCAAGGAAGAAATTCAGACTTGAAGTGGCATAAGACTATGAGTCGGAAGTCTGAGTATGATTCGTATGATCTAATCGTAAGCAGACCAATGTCAAAACTTGGAAAGATAGAAGTCAGAAGGGGATACTATTTAAGGCAACGAGTTTATGATCAAGGTATGAGTCATAAGCAGAACAAAAAGTTGAAGCCTGGAAGAACAGACGCTGAAGTAGATATAAGAGGCACAATATGACTCATAAGAAGATAGTACGAGTGGATGAGTGAGTTGTACTTTGTGCTAACATAATTTACCTTTTCTATTTTTATTAGGATTTCTAAGTATCTTTTAGATAATATAAATACCTTAGGGTTTAACTTTTATTATAGGGCACACTTTAACTTATTTTTGACGTACTTTTACATACTTTGCTATTATTCTTGAGATTTGGGTTTTTATTCAATTGAAGTCTTGGGATTTTATTCATCTTATTCTTGCAAAATTATTCACATGTATTCCTCATTGATAATCATGATTTCTTGCATGAACATGAGCATCTACTCTCCCTGACTAGGGTTGTAGGAACCCTGGCGGATTAGCTATGTAAAGGAAGTGGGAGATTCATCGTATTGCTTTATACTATGCGATGTTACCCTAGCTTTTAGCTTGGGAATCTGAGAATGTGTCCTCTCTACAAGTGAAAGAATAAAATAATGAGATTTTATGAATTAGACCGAACTAAAAACTCACGATAAATATAAAAGAATTGAATTTCCTAAAGTCTTATAGCCTCTTACAGATATATAACAGACGTCTCTGCACCAACCTCTAAGACTCTACTAAACTTGATATGTATTTGTGAGACTAATGAACCTAGAACCTTGATACCAAATTGTCCAAATCCAAAACTCAAGTTGTTATGCCACCTATACAATCCCCCATGATAGGTATGACAACTCAATAATATGAATGAAATACAATACAACTATGCATAAAAGAGAATAATACTAAGTCTCAGTATTGAACTATGTAGAAATCAATACATAAAGAAGTACATGAGTTAACTAACAACCCAAAACATAAAATTCATGAAGTATAAAAATCTAAGGGTAACAAGGCATAACTGAGAGTCTAGAATATCGGGATACAAGATGAACCAACATGATAAAAAATAATGGAGGATATCCAGTAGGCACTAGGTCATTTAGCTGCTACCCATGAATTTCTGGAAGTAATACAAAGCACAATCTTTGAGCAAGCTATTAGGGAACACCGACTTAGTACATGCAAATAAAGTGTTGAAATAAATAAGTGTGAGTGCTAATCTGCATGTACTCAATAGCATCATTGATTAATCCTAATTCAAAATGATGGGATGAATGACCTACATTTCAGATACTCAAACTATTCAAATAAGCTTGCAATTTAGAAAGGCCTCACCTAGTCTTACATTTTAGCCACAATAACAATAATATAACATGGTCCAATTGAACTCATACATCTTAAACCAACATGAAGCTAACAACCCACTCAATTATCTATCATATAAAATATCAGTCCAAGTACAATGAACATAAATAATAAATGTGATGCATATGTTATGAATACACCTGCTACTCTGTATTGTTAGGTCGGACCCATGAGGGACTCATAAGTCCTATATACCAGACATATGTGCCTTTCATTATTAAAAATATCAATAAGAATTTCAAGAAAGCATGCCTCTATGATCCATATGCTATTGGGTAAGTGTATAACCTGATCCATACAATACTAGCAAAGGTGATATTTTGATCCCTATGAAATGCTAATATGCAAGCATGTCACCATAAGTCAATTTAAATTCTAGTTTAAGTTCAGATCTATCAATATTCATAATTTTTATTAACTTTAGTTTTAGTACTCATGTGGCAGAGATCCAAATATCACCATAATAAAACTCAAACTTTCAATGAGGAGTAAATTCATCAGCTAGCATACTCGTTAAGTCATTTTTAGATACATATAATAATAACCATGCTAGTTAATTTGGAAAGATAGTCCATACAAGCTAATTAGTTCATTTTATCCCTTCATAAAATACTAGTACCTCAAAGATACATATTACCTCACCTTTACAGGACCCCTATATTTTCATTACCCTCCACACAACTAGCACATTAACACTATAGAAAGAGTAAAAAAAGCCTCAATTGTTTTAAACGAAGTTGAAAAAGTCAGGTCAAATCTTTCCCATTCTGTAGAGCCTCAAATGAACCTAATATTATCAAATACATATTTCACTTAAAAGTTAAAATCGTAAACACCCATATTACTATACTTTAATCTAGGTCCAAAAAGTTGACCCCAAGCTCACAAGGGAAAAGTTAATGTTTAATTTCAAAACTGTGTTACCCATAACTTAGAAAAATCCATTATAAAATTTAATTCAAATTAGAGGTTAAACCAACCTTCGAATCATCAAAATATGATTTCTTAACTTTAGGCTCAAAGTCTCCAATTTCTATATTCACACATGGTTTTAAAATGAGATGATTATTTGATAAACTAGTAAATTTATTCCAAAATTAATTAACCCATACTGTAAGGACCTTAAGTTGAAAAATCCAAGAAAGCCATCACAAATTGATCAATAAATAAAAAGAGTTTTGTTTTGTTTACTTTGAAGTTAAAAATCTCAACTTTGTGAGTCAAAATTATGAAAAATATAATAGGTGCTCTTAGAAATAAGGGAAAATAAAGGTAGAATCATATTGTCAATTTTTATACAAGAATAATGTATCAAAAATAATGTCAATTGGAGTTACCTAACTCCCAAAATATCAAAAGCAACAAATATGTGCAATTGATGATTTAAACTCGATGATTTCTGCACCCGCAATCATTTCTCGCACCTGCAAATTTGCATCCGCGACTTGACATTCACACCTGTAGACATTCCTTACAAGTGAAACAAATATTTGGTAGATCTATGTTAAAAACCCCTGATGCACTAGCAAAATTTATGAAAAATGGGAAAACTTCCTCATACAGATTCGAAATATGTGAATACTTTTTATCTTGGTTCTAAAATTTTGACGCGGATCTAATAATTTTACTATCACAAATCAAATCATCGTGAATGGAACCTACACTAACCCTTTGCTAGGAGAACCATTAAACTTAGGCGACTAAACACAACACTTAAATTGGAAATCAAATATGCTACCCACTTCATTTAACAATCAAAGTCTCAAGTGTTCTAATAATAACAGATGCAAAAAAAAAATGTCTAAACAAACCCTAGAATCTAAAAGTCCTTGTACCAAAACTATTACAAATGTTAATAAAAGAATTCAACCCAAAAAAGCATAAAATATCATAGTGCGAAACTTATATCGATCAATCATGTGAAGATGTCCAAATATCGATAAATAAAAATAGAAATATAAATCTCATAAATATATCTAAATACCAATACATTCCATAGTACTTAAATAATATTATTACAATCACAATCACACTTAAAACAACAATCACATATTTGTAAAACCACCAAGCTTTTAATATAACCTCACTGCATGTGATTAACACTTAGGATATCAATTACCATTTAATTTCTTTGAACATACATTGTAAAAAGTATAGGAAGAATCATTTAACATGCACACATAAGTCAAGTTGGGTTTCAACTACATTAAAACATCTCCTACCTCAATCAATGCTTGCACTATTTTATTAAAATCAATCTTTGCCTTTCGTGTAATTTTTGCTTTATTGTGGTAAAAAATGATAACATGACCATAATTTATACAACAATCTAGTATATTCAAGGATTACAATTTAATACCATAACCCAATGTCAAATTTCATGATCATTCCTCCCATTTTAGGGTTTTCTAGCATCATTCTACCTTAATTCTACTAATTTCATGGATTTAATTGTGATATCTATGTATGCACATGTAGATTGTCTATTTTTTAGAAAAAATCAAAGGGTTCTCGACTCAATTCCCCCAATTACACTAGAAAAATTTCCTAGGTTAGGTTAAATCCTCTCTAAATCTATAAAATAGTGATTCTAAGGTTTAATAATTGAAAAACTTGTTAGTGGAAGGGATTATCTTATCTTTACAAAGAAACATCATGAAAATTAGGTGGAAATCAACCAAAATCACCTCTCCCATCCCTTAGACGAATGTGGAATAAAAAAAGCATTCTTATGATATTTTTAAAATCAATCAATGCATATCCTACTATAGAAGTCGTATCCCACTATAGTAGCCTCTCTTACGGGATCCACCTGCTATGGTAGGATTGACCAAAGCTGACTCCCATTAGCTATAATGCAAAAATTCCCACTATAGAATCGTAGTGATAGCAGCTTTCTACCCAGTATAGTGGGATAGGTAAGGCAGAAACTTAGGATTTCTCCTAGTTTTGCCATTTTTAAAACACACCCTCATATTTCAACCACTTTACATCAAATTCAATATCAGGAGTTTTACTCATGCAAATTTACTTCTAAAATTTCCTATGGATTCCTTATCATCATAGTTTTCTTAAGATCAACTCAAAACCTGTAACCATTAGCTAATACATTTTGAAATTACCCTAGACCATACCTCACTCAAATTTCATCCAAGACTAGCCTAGCCTAAAGTTCCTAACTCTCAATATGGGAAAAATCGTAAACTAAATATTAGCATGCTATACTTATCTACAACGATGAAAAGGGTCATTGCAAAAAATATTTATTTTACCTATCATTCATTCTCGAATGATAAAATAACAAAAATGAGGTAAGTAATAAGTAGAAAAGTAGTTGTATCCTCAACCAAATAAGGGTACTTTTCCCATATGTCCCTCTTCAACTAGATGATGTTTCTGTTGAACCTTTACAACTAAATTTCCTTATTCTTATTTTTCAAACATTTTAATCAAGAGTTGCATTTGATTTCTTTTCACAAGAAAGGTTCTTATCTAGAAAATGTGAATCCCATTTGAAGATATAATCCCCATCTCCATGGTATCCCTTAAGCATTGACATATGGAATATCGAGTGGACCCCTGACAGGATTGGTGGAAAAGCCAACTTGCAAGATACCAGACCCATATTGTCGAAAACCTCAAATAGAAAAATATGCCAAGGACTAAGCTTGTTCCTCTTTACAAACCACATAACTCCCTTCACAGAAGATACTTTCAATAATGAGATTGAATGACATGTCCCTTAAGTTGGGCTTCCAAAAAATTTCCTTGAATAAACCTCACCTTATCTGGACCTTCTTTCACTACTTATATTCATAAAGGCTTCAAATCGCCAACGTCAAACCATTCTACGGGTGATCTATACCTCCTCCTATGGAGCAATTCAAATAGAACCATTTTGATGCTAAAGTATTAACTATTATTGGTTGAAACTCAAATAAAAATAAAAACTTATCCTAATGCCTACTAAATTCAATCACATATGGTTTAATATATTATCAACCGCATAGATAGTTCTCTTTGACTGCCTATTATTCTGAGGATGGAAGGTAGTGCTATAATCAAGCTTGGTACCCAGCTCTTTGTGTAACCTATCCTAAATCTTAGAGGTGAACATGTACCTCTATTAGAAATAATTAAAATTAACACCCCATAAAAATTTATTATCTCCTTGATATAATTCTTAGTTAACTGCTTTGATTTGTAATCCATTCTAACTAGAATGAAAATGAGCTAACTTTGTTAGTCTATGCACTATGACCCAAATCAAGTCATTTTGCTCCAAGATCTTAGGAAGACCCACTATAAAGTACATGTATATCCTATCTCACTTTTACTTAGAAATGAGCATCCTTTGATGAAAACTCATAGGCCTATGAGGCTCGTATTTCACCTACTAACAATAATGACATTTAGATACATACTCTACTATATCTCTTTATTATGGGCTACCAATAGAGCTATCTTAAGTCAAAACACATTTTGGTTACATATAGAATGACTAGATTATCGAGAACCATAAGAATCTATAAGAAAACCCTGAATCAAATCACCAACCCAAGGCATGCATATGCATCCTTTCACCATCAACAACCCATCCAAATCTTCATATACAAAAATTGTTACTGCCAAATCTAAATCATGGGTCTAATAATTCTTCTTATGAGGCTTCAATTTCCTTGAAGAATAAGAAATGACATTCTTATAATACATTACGACAACAACAAACCAGCACAAAAAACATCAAAACACAAGGAAGTCCAACCTTCAATTAGCAAGTTAAGGATGGGAGTTATGCTCAAAAAGTACTTTAGCTTTTGAAAGCTCTCTTCACACTTATCAGATCATACAAATGTCACTTTTTTGGGTTAACCTTGTAAAGTGATATGCAATGAAAGAAAAGTTCATGACAAACCTGTGAAAATAACTATCAAGACTTACAAAACTTTTAACCCCAATCATAGAGCTAGGCTGAACCCAACTTTTGATAGCCTTAATCTTTTCAAAATCTAACATGACCCCTTTCCTACAACCATATGCCCCAAAAAGGCAACAAAAGATAACAAAAATTTATATTTAAAGAACTTATCATACAATTATTTTTCCTTCTAACTCCCTAAATGATGCAAAAATGACCTGTATGTTCCTCTTTATTCTTAGAGTAAACTAAAATATCATTAATAACAATAAACCGAAGAAAGATTTAAAAATATTATTGGTCAAAGTCACAAAGGTTTTTGATGCATTAGTAAACCCAAATGACATCATCAAGAACTTGTAATATCTATTTTGAGTCTTGAAAGTTGTCTTGGGTATATTCTTTGGCTGAATCTTGAATTTATGATAGCCTAACCTTAAGTCTATCTCAGAGAAAATGAAAGTGCCCTATACTTGGTCAAAAAGTAATTTATTCAGGGAAAGGATCTTATTTCAAATGATAACCTTATTCAACTACCTGTAATCAATACACTTTCTCAAGTCACTATCTTTTTCCTTAACGAATAATAATGGATCATACCAAGGCAAAGAACTAGAAAGGATGAATCCCTTATCAAGAAAATCCTACAATTGTACCTTGAATTCTCTCAACTCAGTTAGAGATATTTGATAGAGAGGGTAGAAATGGGGCGAGTGCCCGACTCCAAATTAAAGAAAAAGTCAATGTCCTGATCCAAAGGCACACTAGGTAAGTTTGTCAAAAATACCTTCTAAAATTCTGACACCATAGGAACTGACTCAATGGAAGGGGACTCTATACTAACATCCCAAAGATATGCTAGTAAAATTGAACACCCTTTCCTAACTAATTTCTTAGAATAAATAAAAGATATAATTTTTATAGGTTTTAGCTTATACAAACCTGTCCACTTTGACTTATCCATCACCGACATCTCTAATGTCAGGGTCATAGTATTAGAAATTAAAACTATATAATACAAAGATGACCAAGTCCTACCAGGGATGATGAAAAAATCAAGCATATCCAAGATTATCAAATTTATCCAAGTATGGAAACCCATAAATAAGACAAAACATGTATGATACACATGAGTCACTACCACAGAGTCTCCAACTAAAGTAAACACATATAAAGAAGAGTCGTATATATCATAAAACAGTCCAATCCCATGGAAAATTTAACAGATACATAAGAAGAAGTGGAACCCAAATCAAATAAAATAGTAGCCATCTACTAACAAATAAGAATAGTACTTATAATGACAATATTAGAAGCCTCAACTTTGATCTTGCCTAGGAAGGCATAATAATAATCTCTATAATCAAGTTGGGCAACCTCTTTAGCAGGATGTACACTAACTCTTCCTATATTACCACTATGATTTCTACCATGACCTCCCTAGTGATTACCCTACCTACCTTATAAATGACTGATGTGCAGTGATTTTATGGCATATTTGATACTTAAAATAGTGAAATTATGCATTGACTTAGTTTATTTTGTTAGATATGATGTATGTTTTGTATGTAGTGAAGGTAAATTAGGTTAGAAGTGGTTTGAAAGGAAAAATAAAAGAAATTTCTCTAAAAATTAAAGTACTGGTTAGGCTACGAGTCATTAAATCACCTTATGACTCATAGTCAGACTTATGAGGAAGATAGTGGAAAGATATAAGCTAAAGATGTTAAGTATAAACTGAGCACGACTCATAAGTTGTGACTATGAGGTTGTGGTGTGCAATCGTAGTTTTAATAGTGGGCAAAGCTGAAGTCAAGGAGAGAAGTAACGGAATACTATGAGTCATAAGGGCAGAGTATGACCCATAGTGTGTAGTCATATTATAAACATTATGTAAAGTACTAAGGGTGGATGCTCTAGTGGTAACAAGTGAAAACCAAGAGTCATAAGGATTGACTATGGCTACTGGAGTGACCACAAGAAATAATATATAACTCGTATGGTGATCCTACAAGTTGTAACCACTAAAACCTAAAGAGAGCTACAATATCAGGCAATGAGTCGTAACTAGACCTAATGACTCATTGCTAGAGACATGGCCATTACTTAGCTTTCCTATTCTATTTTAATTAGTTTTTTTTTAATTATTTTGAGATACTATAAACACCGTAGGTTATTCCTTTACGAGGTTATTCACTTTTGATATTTCTTTCATACACATTGGCTACTTGATACTTGATATTTTTGTTCTTGAGTTTTTGACTTCATAATCAATTGGAGATTTTGGATTTTATTCTTGTGCAATTAATTCTATGTCTTCTTTATTGATTTTTATGGATCATTGCCTGACCATGAGCTGCTAAATTTTTTAACTAGGGTTTTGGCAACCCTAACAGATTAACAATGTAGGAAAAGTGGGATATTTATCTTTATTGATATGATTATGTGTATTGTAATCTTCGTTGTATTAATTATCTTCTAAGATACTGCAAAAGATTAGAAATTTCCTGTATTCAAGATCATTCTCACAAGGGAGTTTGATATTAGGAAAAGGGGATTACAATAGTGATTTGAAGTTATCAACCATTATCTAAGAAACTTAAGATGCAAAGGGTGATAGTTTTACTGAGGTCAAGGACTTAAAAGGTGAAGGGTGAGATTTATCAATGCGTTCATAAGACAGTTCGTAGTTGGGTATACTCTGGCGTATGTTTAAAAATAGTAGTCAAGAAAATCCCTTGATCCCATTGAATCCTAAACCAGAAAGACTACTACAATCTAATAGTATGAAGAGCAAACAAGTACGGGAATATGATTTAGAAAGAGATTAGGATGAATCTCATGTTGTACCTCCTCCTGCTCTTAGTTATCCATAGAATATTGATGATGGACAACTAGAGTTGATGTTAGCAGAGCTGCTAACTAGAGAAGGCTAGATGAGGAATCCTTGTTGGGTCAATAGGTAAAGCTATCCAGGACAAGACCAATAATTGATCATTGAGCAACACTCGATTATGATCAAGATATAGCACGAGGTTACAGAGCTTGAGTTATCCTTACTTATCAGTATCTACCACTATATAATGAAGAAGATAATATGGGCTATATTGAGCCTGCTGAGATAAGAGACATTATTCCTCTTAATTTACCCCCAAATATTAAGTTTGATATTACAAGTGCAATGATCCAACTACTGAATTTAAAAGGGTGTATATTTGGGATAGTCGACAGATGATGCAAACATGTATCTTGCTAATTTTACTGGGATCTGGACTTCATATACAATTTTGGGGGATGGATCAGGAAGCATTGAGATTGAGATTGTTCCCATTATTATTAGCCGAAGAAGCATCATTATGGTTGGGGGAACATCCTAAAGGCTCAACAAAACTTTGAATGAGTTGCATAGATAGTTTTTAAACCATCTCTTTCCTTCTAATAGGATGATATAGCTAAAAGACGAGATTTACAACTTCTGACAGTTGCCTGCCGAGTCCATGTATGAGGTATGTTTTTGGTTCAAAAAAAAGTTAAGCATGGTACCTAATCACCAAATTCAAGGGTCTAATATGATGGATATATTTTATAGATCCCTGAATATTAGTTCTACGGTGCTGGAAGACACAGTATCTGGAGGTGTACTTATGCATCTTTGTTAGGATATGGTGCATGAAAAGCTAGATGAGATCTCTTTCACTAACCAAGAATGGCATACTTAGAAGGTTGATAGTGGTGCTGGTACATATTCCATTGGAGACACTAGTGACTATAGAGTTGATGATAATTTAGTTGCACAAGAAGTTTCACAGCTCAAAATGGATATTGGGTTGCTTAAAAAATAAATTTAGTGATGAATACTAAAAAAAGTAAACACAATAGAGGCATAGGGGTCTTCTTCCAGAGTTTATGACTCTGATATGGATGAGAAAGTAAAGTATCTAGATCGAGAAATAAAAGGGTTCTAAGTTAAATAAAAGGAAACTAAGGTCAGGACTATAATGGAGATAAGCTATGATAGAATCAGAGAGCAAGATAGTGATTGGCAGTGTGAAGATGACTATAAAGAGAAGAGTGAAAAATACATTCCGTCAGTCAGTTGAGATATCAAGTCAATAATAGAAGCAATGTTGTCAAAGCTGGTGAAAGGCTAAGTGAGTCATGAAAGCTACCTGAAGGAGATTAAAATGAACATTCAGGGTTGATTCAGAAAGTTGAGTCGTATGTCACTATGATAAAACAACTGGAGTAGTAGTTTGGCCAAAGATTGTCTATTTTGAATCAGAGATAGCCTGACACTCTTCTCAGTAATACAAGTACAAAATCTAAAAAACAATAGTCATTGTCTTTCCATTACCACTCATAGTGGTAAAATTCCATAGATCCCCTCGATATCAACTGTGAAAAAAAGAAATGATGGTGATGAGATTGATGTTACTAAGACACCTATAGCAGGATCTATAAAATCAATAGGTGTTAAACATACTTGTGATAAGGATAAAAGCAAGGGAAAGGTTGATGAGCCAATGTTGAAGACTATTCTAAGGCCTCCCTCACCTTTTCCCCAAAGGTTGAAAAAGAAATAAGAAATATCAAAAGTTTCTATCAATGTTGAAGGAACTATATATCAATATTCCCCCGTTGAGGCATTAGAGCAAATGACTGGCTACAAAAAGTTCATAAAATATTTTTTCACTAGGAAGTGGTGGGTGATTTTTTAACCCACTGACAATGTGCCCCATTTTAGTGCTGTTGCTTCTAGATCGTTAGTAGATAATAAAGAGAACCCATGAGCCTTCACTATTCCATGCACTATTGGGTCCTTTAACTTTGCTTGGGCTTTATGTGATTTGGGAGCCAACATTAATCTGATACTGCTAGTATTTTATAAGCAGTTGGGATTGAGGGCACCCAAACCAACATTATTGAGATTGTTGATAGTTGACCGCATGGTGAAATAACTAGTTTTTATTTTTTATGATGTGTTGGTGACAGTTGCATTCTATGCTTTATATTTTTGTTTGATTTCATTATTCTTGACTGTGAGGTAGACTTTTAAGTCCCTATCATAGGTAGACCCTTACTAGCTAAGGGTTTGCTATTTATTGATATGGAATTGGGATAGATAAATTTTAGATTGAACGATGAGAAAGTGATCTTCAATGTGTTCTAGTTGATGAAGCAACCTAATGCTATACAGGCTGCGTCTGTGATAGACACCATTGATGATATTGCTAATGATATTGCTGTGTCCATTGAAGAGAGACTTTGAGTTGAGGCATTAGCAGTGGTGATTATGAATTTTGATTAAGATGGTATAGAGAAATATGATGAGATAATTGGTGCTATGTATGGTTGAGGTTCTTACACTTATGCTCCAAAGAAGCTTGATTTGGATCTGGAAAATAGAACCACTCCTTCTGCTCGATTGTTTATTGAAGAGCCACCAGTTTTAGAGATAAAGACCCTCTCATCTCACTTTTTCTATTCATTCACAGGAGCTGACTATACCTTGCTAATGATTATTGCAGCTGACTTAGTGGAAAAAAGGGTAGAGGTGTTGTTATCGGTGTTGCATAGGTTCAAAAGAGCTATAGGATGGACAATTATAGATATTATGGGTATTCTGCCTAGCATTTGTACTCACAAGATTAATCTTGAATCAAAATGCATTCCTTGTATTGAAGATTAATATAAGCTAATTCCTTTTTTATGGGAGGTGGTAAAGAAAGAAATTATCAAGTGGTTGGACGATGTGTAGTTTACCTCATTGTAGATAGCAAGTGGGTCAATCTTGTTCAATGTATCCTAAAGAAAGGCATAATTATCATAGTGATGAATTAGGAAAATAAAGTCCTACCAATGAGACCAGTCACAGGGTGGAGAGTGTGCATGGACTATAGAAAGCTGAATACATAGACTTAGAAGGACCATTTTCCCATGCCATTTATGGATCAGATGCATGACATGTTAGCAAGAAGGGATTGGTATTGTTTTCTTGATAGGTATTCAGATTACAATCAGATCACCATTGCTCCTGAAGATAAAAAAAAGACAACTTTTACTTGCCCTTATAGGACTTTTGAATTCAAGAGAATGCCATTTAGGTTGTGCAACGCTCCCGCAACCTTTCAGTGCTGCATGATGTCAATATTCTCTAACATAGTAGAAAACACCATTGAGGTAATTATGGATGATTTTTCTGTGGTTGGTGATTCTTTTGATGAATATTTTTTCCACTTAGCCAATGCTCATCATAGATTTGAGTAATGTAATCTGGTGCTAAATTAGGAAAAGTGTTATTTCATGGTGAAAGAAGGCATTGTGCTTCAACAAAAAATCTTAAAGAGTGGAATAGAGATGGATAAGGTAAAAATTGAAGTGATTAAAAAATTACCTTCTCTAATCTCAGTGAAGGGGATTCAAATTTTTTTGGGTCATGCTGGGTTCTACAGGCGATTCATCAAGGATTTTTCAAATATTGGAAATCTTCTTTGTCGGCTTTCGTATAACGAGGTAAATTTTGACTTTGTTGATATATGAATAAAGGCTTTTGAGTGCCTGAAGGTTGGTTGGTGTCAACTCCAATCATTGTGTCCCCTGACTGGTCCTTGCTATTTGAGATTATGAATGATACGAGTGGTGTGGCCTTAGGTGCTGTCCTTGGCCATAGGCGTGAAAAGATTCTTTACCCAATTTACTATACCAGTAAGGCATTAAACCCTACTCAAAAAAACTATTCTATTATTGAGCAATAGTTGCTAGCAATGGTTTTTGTCTTTGAAATTTTTTTATCCCACCTGATTTGGACTAAAGTCATTGTTCATACAGATCATGCAGCCTTAAGATACCTAATGATGAAAAAAGATGCAAAGCCGGTACTAGTTCATTAGGTTTCTTGCTATAAGAGTTTGATTTAGAGGTGAAGGACTAGAAAGGCACAAAAAATCAAGTTGTAGATCACTTGTTCAAACTTGAATATAAAGAAAACAAAAAAATGGGAGATGGACTTGAAATTGATGATACCTTTTCAGACGAGTAGATTTTTGTAGGATCACAAGACCTAATCCTCTAATTTTCTTTTCTATTTTCTTGGCAAATGATGTTTTCCCAGAAGACTTGTCCTTCCAATAGTGTAAGTGGTTTATGCATGAGGTAAGGAGGTTTTTCTGGGATGAGCCTTATCTATTCATGACTTATATGAAACGTATGATTTGTAGATACATCCCGGAGATGGAGATGATAAGTATTCATGGGGCTTGTCATGTTGTACCTATTAGGGGTCACCATGGAGGAACCCGTATAACTCATAAAATCTTACAATGTGGGTATTACTGGCTTACAGTCTACAAGGATGCTCATGATTTTGCACTGGCCTATGACCAATGTCAATGTCACAAAAATATATCACGACACCATGAGCTCTCCTTGACCCCTAATTATAAGTTAGAGTTGTTTGATGTATGGGGGATTGACTTTATGAATCCATTTGTAAGCTCCTATTGAATGAAATATATTTTGGTTGTGGTAGAATATGTGTCCAAATGGATGGAACTGGTAGCGCTCCCTAATAATAAAGGTAGAAGTGTCATCTTTTTCTGAAGAAACATATCTTTTCTCAGTTTGGCACTCTGCGTACAATAATTAGTAATGCCGGGTCATATTTCTATAATCGTCTTTTCAAGATTTTGCATGAAAAAGTGTGAAGCATAAGGTGGGAGAACCTTACCATCTCTAGACTAGTGAACAAGTTGAGGTCTCCAATTGAGAGATTAAGTCTATATTGACGAAGACTGTGAATGCCAATAGGATTGATTGGTCGAGAAAGTTGGATAATGCATTGTGGGCCTACCGGATAAATTATATGACACCCATAGATAGCTCTCTTTATCAACTTGTGTATGGAAAAGCATGCCGCTTGCCTATTGAACTTGAGAACAAGGTACTATGGGTGCTGATAAAGCTAAATTTTGAGTGGCATGGTGCATCAAAGTTGAGAATGAACAAGGTAAATGAGTTGGATAAGTTTAGACTTTAGAATTATCAGAGCTCTACTTTGTATAAGGAGAAGATGAAGCTGTATCATGATTGAAAAATCTTGAAAAGAGTGTTTGAGCCTGGTGATCTAGTATTGCTGTTTAATTCTAGTTTTTGTTTGTTTCCTGGAAAGTTAAAGTCTAGATAGTATGGACCATTCACCTTGGTAAGGGTGTTTTTATATAGGGCTATAAAGATGAAGTGTGATAGTGAAGCCCTGAAATACCCTGGGTTTCTTGGACTTAGAAAATTTGCTGGTTTTTTGGTCTCCAAATAGGATACAACTAGGGGAAACGAATCGTACACTGGGATAAGAGTGGTATGAGTTAGTCATATGCTGACTAATGTTGTTTAACGGGTTGGATTTGGGTTTTGAAATGGATATGACTTGGATGGTATGAATCATATCAGTGGACACGAGTTGTTTGGTTATTTCATTTAATCTTAGGCTTGGTAACTTAAGTTGGATCTGAGTATGAGTGTCTCACTAATAGCCGTGAGCCAGGGTATGAGTCTTTTAATAGACTCGTATGGTGGGCAGTGTTCCATTCTATTGGGATTCTATTCTGCTAGGGGTACGGATCATGGGTACTAGACGTATTCTTGGATATGACATGATGTAGGATGAGTAGTACCTTGGACAGTATTAGGTTCATGGTATATGTCCTTATGTACGAGTGGTGGGTACCACTCGTATTAGAGGGTACATTTGTATGGATAGTCGTACCTAACCGATGGGGTTTTTTGGAGTTGAAGTGAGGGTAATCTGGATATTTCCCCACTTAACCTAATAAGGCACAATGATTTATATTCCTATTGGGAGGTTATTTTCTCTACTATTCTATTCATCAATATTTAGAAACTTCTCTTAAACACACTATAGTTCTCTTTAAGGCTTTTGGGTAAAAGAAGTATAGGGTTTCATCTTAAGGATTATTTTAGGGCTTGTGTTGGTGATTTTTCTCCATCATATTCTAGGTTTAAGGCATGTTCTCTTCCCTTATTGTTAGTTTTAACTAAAGGCATGGTTTTATACTAAGTTTTCATTGTTTGATTATTGTATGGTTTTGGATTTTCAAAAGTAATTTGGGGGGTTTTGGTTATAAATGCTTGGTTATGGTTTTCCTATGTTTTAATTATGATTTTATTTTCTTTAATGGTGGTTTTGGATAATTGGTTGTATGGGAATGGTTATTTGGTAATTGGCTTTGGTTTTGGAAATACTATGCCCCAATATGTTTGATAAAATGCCTATGAGAATGGTTTCCCTACATTGTTGGATTTTAATGGAACTTATACATGGTTTAACCATGGTAATGGAACCCCAAATGGTTAAATGATTTGGAATGGTCAAAATGGAAGTTTTAGTTTAACAATTATTCTTGTAGGGTACAATGGAATCCCCCAAGTAATCATAATAATAGAACACTTGTTGGGTATTTGGGACTTCCCTAAGTTAATTGGTAATGTGATCTATGGGTACATGGGACTCCCTTGATCTCTATAAGGTTTGGCTAGGGACAATATTTGGAAGTTATAGTCTGTATGATGATACCACTATTTAAAGCCTAGGTTAATAATAATGGTTTGGTTGGTTGGAAATGGTTTTAATTGGGCAATAATGGCAGGGTGTGATTGCTAACCGTGAAGGTGGGAGTTGAATGAACGAACAATGGAAACTCATGTTTTCCTACATGAGGGGTAGGTCATGGTGACCTTATATGATAGTATGAGGTATATGGGAATCCTCTAAGTACACTGTACATATGTATCATGGAGAGTAAGGGTACTTGGAAATACCCTACTCTAATAGTATCTCTGGTTCATGCGGCTACAAACATAAGGGCCCGTTTAGGCAGTTACACTGGACCCATATTGTAATACCTCATACTTTTCCTAGCTTGAAAAGTTTCCCCAAGAATGTTAGAAGCTTTCTTTGAAAGATGAATCTACTTTTGTACACATGGTATTTTCAAGATTTCACTTTTTATCATGTGGGGAATCAAATAAGCTTTTCATCGATACCAAATTCGCCCAAATCCGACACCCGGGTGAAAAGTTAGAGACTTTTTAGTGAGACAGTGTATCATCTGAGCCTTCAGCGCATCACGGAGATAGCTCAAATGGAAGTTGTCAATTTCCAGTGTTGCTCCATGATAATGGTGCGTCGCACCAAACTTCCAGGTCATAGACAAGGTGGAAACACGATAGCTCCACGTCGCGCCACCGTTCAATTTTCCATTTGTCACTTTTCAGTGACTTAGCGTGATAGTGGCATGTCGCGCCAAGGATGAAAATTGGAAAATTTTCTCAGAAATTAAATACGTGCCTTAGGCTTAAAAGGGTCAATTTCCCACCCTAAATAAGCCGTATAACACGAGATTTGGCCATAATTCAGCAACTTATGCTCAAAACTCTCAAGAACAAGCCCTAGGGTTTTCATAGATGGTTCAATTCCAAGGGAATTCACCGTCAAATTTCAAAAATCTCTCCGTCAATCTTTATAGAATCACAAGCTAAGGTATGCATAGTGTTCATTCATGGACTCCATTCATCCATAAAGCCCAAGAATCTCTTTTCTAAGTTTAAGTCTATGGATTTCTTTATGAATTTTATGTTGGGTTTGTTTTGTTTATGTTGAGAATGATTAGTTGAATTCAAATCCATGTTAGGTGATCAATTTTATGTGGAATTAATTTACATAGATTTATATTCATGTGAACCTTTGAATAAAACCTAGACGATGAAATTAGATATGAATAATGATATTTGATTGTTTTATAATGTGTCTACATGTGCTATGCCTATCATGTGTATGATTAAATTCCTAGATGAAGGAACAATGCCAACTAGTATGATATCATAAAATCCCCATGTATGTACAAGCTTATGCATATCACATGTTTGATGAAGTGCTTCAATATATAAATTATGAATTGTGTTGTTGGTCATGTGTTAGAAGTAAGCTATGCCATGTCAGTTTATTCTCATCGATTCCTGGGGTACTTGTACCTGAACATTTAGCTGTGTGCCTAGAGCCATGTCATGTTTTCACGATCTACTCATTCAAGCTATGATCCATGGAATCAATCAGTCATATGACTCAGGAAATCTCAGAAATCTCAGTAATCTCAGTGATCTTAGTACTCAGTAATCTCAGTAACCTCAGTATTCTAAGTCAATCTCAGTAACTTTAGTATTCTCAGTCTGTCCTCAAAACTCAGTATATTCTGACAGTCAACAGAACTCAATAAATTCAGTTTAGCTCCACTAGATAATGCCACTAGTATCAGTTCAGTTTAGTTTATCAGCTCAGTTCAGTTAATCAATTTAGTGTCTTTATAATGGGAGTAGGATTCAGCACCGAGCGAGCCTAGGGATGGAGACTCACCCGCTAGAAAGGATTGAGATCCCTATAAGCAATCCATAACTTCTATAACTATGTAGCCAGCGTAGATACGAGATGTCACCCGTTAGATAGGACTGGTATACTTAGGGATCACCCGTTAGCGCATTTAAATGTATAGGACTAATCCCAGGGTTCAACCGCTAGATAGGACTAACTCCAAAGTAGTTGTCTTTACAAGTGGTGTGGTACTGACACCCTTCCAGCTGGAGTTACAGGTTGGACTCCTGTTAGCTTAGTATGGGGCATGTTGGTTAGATGAATACATCCCACAGTTTTAGTTACAGAATCAGGACTTTCAGATATAGTCAATTCAACTCAGTAGTATATATTTAGGACTGTCAGATACAGTCAATCCTTTTCATTATAAATAGACTCCGGGATCACCCACTAGACAGAACTGATCTCAATTATGGTCAATCAGGAACGGTGTTATCAGATTTAGTGATCTCCCGCCAGATAGGACAGATCTCAGTTTTAGTTACTCAGATACAATATGGAACTTAGCTAGTTCTATCACATTCAAGACTATCAAATACAGTCACTCATGTTATTAGTTATATTAGTTATTAGAACTCATGTTATTAGTATTCAGCTTCAGGACTGTTAGACACAGTCAACCAGACCAGTTCTTCATAATCATAACTATTAGAAATAGTTATTCATGTATCAGTAACATAGTATCAGTCCCTCGATATCAGTACTTCCATGTTATAAATAAACTTAGTAGTCAGAACTTAACATTCAATCCTATCATGCTGTCAGTTATAGTTACGTATGCATGCATATATTATCAGGTTCATGTTAGTCAGTTAGTTAGTATTATTAATGCTTATGAACCTATTGCATTCAGCCTACCTCACTTGCATTCCAGTATATTCAAAGTACTGACACATTTGTGCTAAGGTGTCTTATACCATAGGTTTAGAAGCACGAGCTCCAGAGAACTAGTAGCATCCCAGTTCAACGATCAGAGGTAGCAGTGATTCCTCATCCTTTGAGGACATGATAATCACATTACTATTTCAATTTTTAGTTTATTTCAGTAGTTGGAGTTAGTTGGAGACATGTCCTATCAACTCTTTATTCAGACAGTTTAGAGGCTTTCAAACTACAGTATGTTCAGATAATTATCTCAGTTGTTTTAGTATTTTTATACCATATTTTTTAGTTAGGTACTAGTATTGAACCTTATGGCCTTTCAGTTCATGTTTCCATATTTATGATATTATTACTATTATTCATTGCTCAGTTTATAGATATTAGTCATGGGTTAGCTTGAGGTCCTTCGGGATCATGGGCACCGTGTAGCATTTTGGGTACCAGATTCAGGGTGTTACACATATATCCCATGGTTGTTTAAGGACTATTAACCTTTATATACCTAGGTAAATGGTTTTCAATGCATGTTAAACCTGATTTCCTTTCCCGACATGGTTAAATATATTTATGCGTGTGGTTTATATGCCTATGGTTGGCTTACTTGATTTTCCTAGTTGACATTATTTTATCCTTATCCAGAGTTCATGCTAGCATTCACCGGCTAACCCATCTTTAGGCGACTATATCCCCACACGATGTAGGAAGGAACCATTCTACTCCTCCTTCATATCTATCAGACATTCGAGATTAGCTACTGGATTAAAGAGGTGTGCTTTCATCTTTCTGGAAGGCTCCATTTCATAGATGTTATTTCATACTTTGGTTTATTTATGGATATTGGTTTTGGCTTTGGTTGGGGGCATGTCCTAACAGGATTTTGGTATTCTTTAAGTTAGAGGCTTTTATGGAACTACTATGGGTTGGTATCGGCAGAATCGATATTGGTGTTAGACTTGGTATTGGCATTTGTATTGGGGATGATATGGTAGGACTAAATTTCTAACTTTTCATCCTCTTGTATTTTTGAATTATATATAATTATTATGGAATTCAAATGGTTATGGTTTTGTTGGTTTGGGTATTGGTTGGGTTTGGACGGTTGTACTCGGTTGGGTCGGTCTCTGTAATAGATCTATCCAAGAGTCAGTAATTTGGATAGTTCACACTATCTTGTTATATGTTCAAAATTCAGTTAACTCAGGGCAGGCGATTGGAGATTGGGTTGGGTAATGGGGGTGGTCTCCGATCCTGATCGGACTTGGGACGCCTATTATGACAAAGCCCCAGGTTGTGTCATGTCAATCCCTATTCAAGGTGAACAGGCAAAGGGTAATGGACTAGACATGTCATGTCGCAATGTTAAATTAAGCTCAATATGGGAGGGAACCCATGTATTGAACTTATTTGATTATAGGGTAACTTGTGTATTTAGTGTGTAGGATGGGAGATGGCAGGAATAAGCTAGAAAGTTTTTGGTGCCAAGCCATACGACTTAGCTCACAAGTAGTAATCAAACCTCTTGACATGACCAAGATTCATAGGGACTTGGAGCTTGGTCATATCTCATGAATTTGGTTTCTGGAGTCATCACAACTCTCAGAACAAGTTGTAGTCAGTCACTACAACTCATCACCTTTAGTCATGGTAACTGGAGACTTAGGTAAGTTTTCTTTGACTAAGAAGGGATTCTACAACCTATATCCTTAAATAATGAATCATAGTTAACATCACGGGCCTATCGGGTCAATCCGTTCCGATTTAATCGATTTACATATGAGAATTCATTCTAAATGATTGAAATTCCCATTTTTCAAACCTTGTGACTCCCTCTATTCCCCTTATTAACTAACCCAATGTAAGAACACTCCAATTTCATCCTTAAAAATTGCAATCAACTAAGCAAAATCTCCTAAAGTTGAAAATCTCAAGGGTTAAGGCCCAAAATTGTTGAGGATAAGTTCTTAAGAAATCCAGCTAGATATGTCATGCCGTGATGTGAAATCAAGCTCTACGTGGGAGGGAACCCATGATTTGTACTTATTTGATTATTGGTCAACTTTTGTGTTTAGTGTGTAGGATTGGAGATTGCAAGAATAAGCTAGAAAATTTTCTGATGCCAGGCCATATGACTTACCTCACAAGTCATAATCAAACCACACGAATCATGAACAAGAGTCGTAGGGACATGGATCTTGGACATATCTCATGAATTTCGTCTCCGGAGTCATCATGACTCTCAGAACAAGTCGTAGTCAGTCAATACAACTTTTCACCTTTAGTCGTGGTAACTAGAGACTCAGGTAAGTTTTGTTTCACTACGGAGGGAGTCTACGACCCATATCTATACGTAATGAGTCGTAGTTAAGACCCATGACCAGGCCTGACATCGGGGGCATATCGGGTTGACCTGGTCAGATTTAATTAATTTACATATGGGAATTCAACCCAAATGATTAAAATTCCCATTTTCAAACCTTGTGACTCCCTCTATTCGCTTTATTGACTAACCAAACATAAGAACACTCCAATTTAATCCCTCAAAATTGCAATCAACTAAGCAAAATCTCCTAAAGTTGAAAATATCAAGGGTCAGGGAACTAAATCGTTAAGGTTAAGTTCTTAAGAAATCCAAGTCAAGTGAACAAATAAGTATTTCGTCCATAAATTTCTATATACAAAAGTGGAACTCAAATATGCAAGAATTGCTTGAGTTTTTTGATTGAAATATTTGTGCTTAAAAATAATTAATCCCTATTCTTGAGTAATTTGTAATTAAGTGATAACGGGAGTAAACATGAACTTTGTTCCCTAAATTGTTGATTAGGTATGAAGTAGGAATTGTTGATGATTGTTGTAATGTGTAATGTTGTGTTGGGAAGGTATATCTGGATCAATTCCTATAAACAAATATGTTACAGTGGCTATAGGACTCATAACGACTCGTAGGGTAACTTCACGAGTCATTACGTGACTCATAACCACTGGTAACATTCTTGATTGAAAGAGTGTTAATTCTGATAACAGCACGACTCAAGGTCATGAGTCATAGTCTGACTGTATAACTCGTGATGAGGAGTCATAATGACAGGGAAGGGTAGTGCATCAGGAGAGTGTTTCTAGTCAGCGAACAAGTATTGGTAATGAGCTGTAGTCTAACATATGAATTGTTAGGAGGACTCATTACCTGACCAGTCAATTACTGATTACGTACCCTTCCAACCTATGAATCTCCTAATGACTCATAACTGGAGGGTACGACTCGTACCCTTGAGTCATAAGGTGTCCAGTGCTTGCTACACTAACACCAAATTTTCTTGTTTTTCTTTATTTTCCTAGAACTTATTAATTGGTTTGCTTCAATAGGTACTAATGGCTCCAAAATTTAATTCGAGGAGGAAGCAATCAACAAAAAAGCAAACTCTGAAAAATCCTGCCCCAAAAACTAATCATTAGCTAATGAATAAGGATACTGATGATTCAAGTGGCTCAGTCAAGGAATATCTATTGGATAGGTAGGTAGAGCCAAGGGATAAGTGGTCTTAGGGTGGGAAAGCAACCTTGGAGGAGGCCATACCACCCAGGACTATGCCGAGAATAAAGAACCCTAGCACTTTACCACCTCACTCATCGCTATAGTCTGAGGAGGATGGTGATAATAATGATGAAGAAGAAGAAGATGATGATGATACAAGTTAGGGTGAATCTAGCTCTCAGGAAAAAAAACAACGATAATAGGGATGATGATGAAGACAAGCCTGAATTTGGAGATGTGAGTAGGAGTGAGGAGAACAATACACCAGTTAAGATTCAGCCACCACGAGTACCTCTCACCCCACTTTCTATTAAGATTAATTTAGTGCCCATCATAAAACGGTAGGGGTGCCCCAGAATATAGGCTCTATATGACAAAAATACTGCCATAAACCCTACCAATGGAAAACCCCATAGATAAATTTATTTAGAGAGGAAGCTGGCAAAAATAGTCATGCCTGAGATACCTATATTTGATGCCCCATTTAGACAATACAACTTTGACTGGATGAAAAGAGCATTGGGAAAATATAATGCAACTTTAGTGCATGAGTTTTAGGCTGTGTACCAAATATAGCTAAAGAGATTAAATCCTCAAGGGAAACTGTGGAAGGGTACAGACCTATTGTCAGATTTGGTAGTTTAAGGTGCTCGGGAGAACATCTCAGCTAAGAATAATTGTAGAGTTCTGAATGGGACAAATTTCTTACCTCTAACCAATACGACTGAGATAGACCTCCACATTGATGAGATGTGAGATGTGAAGCTGAAGTATATTGGGATGGACGATAAACTTATTTATTACTGATGGATGGCCAAAATGATTATGTCAAACTGGGATGAGGCTCCTAGGTAATTGGAGATATTAGCACCTCATCATCAATCATAAAGAATACTCTAAATTTGTAGGTAAAGGCGTGGTGGACCCTAGTGTGACAAAAATTGAGTCCCAATTTAGGGGATAATATATTGAGTCCTGATAATGAATTCCTGGTCACATGCATTATGGAAGGCTACGAGATAGATGTAGCCAAATGGATAGCTAGAGAGATTAGAGGTCGAGCGATGAGTACTAACAAAGTCATGGACTTTTCTTACTTGGTGGATTAAATTTGCCTGGATGTGGGAGGACCAGACCTCCTATATGTTGATAAGTTTATCAGGCCGCATACTACTATAGATTTATGTTTGATCTATGATGATTCCAACCCCATATCTAAGGCAATAATGATGGGTGAAACAATAGTTAGCCAGGCATATGAGGCCAAAGAGCACGGTACTGACACAACAGGTTTTACTAAAATGGGTAATGCCATTACTGAGATGACTCAGTCTAAGCCTCAGGCTTTAAATATAGCAGGGAACTCTCAGCCTATAACCCCACTACTCGCTACAATACTAAATCCATCAACTTCCAGAATAGTCCTCACCGACTATGTTTTGGTGTCACAGTCATTCTTGGTTAAAATGAAGCAAAGGTTGAGTACGGTTGAGGTAAATGTGAGACTTATGGAAGAAGGAGATAAGCCATGGTAGAAAAGCAAATAAAAGATGAGATAAGCATGATGTAGACCCAATTTGATAGGTTCAAGCAGTGCATCCACCAAAAGCTTGAGAGTATCCAATCCCTAGACTTAGTAGGTATACAGATTGAGTTGGCAGCATCGTAGAAGGCAATTGAGTAGTTAAAACATAGATCGGTCCTCTCAAATCCTATTATCGAAGAGATCAAGTGTAGAGAAGAATGATATTAAGGCTATAAAAGTATCCAACATTCAGAGAGAGTGGGACCATCAAGTGAGGGCTCGAGAGATGGTGGTGGGGGCTGGTAGTTCTCAACTTGCAGATGCTATTGATTTGACCAGTAGTACAGCTCCGTTGCCTAAGTTGACACTGAGCACACCAGCCACCACCAGTGTTACCACTGAGTTATGCACCCCAGTCACCACTAGGGCCACTGATGATGAGAGTGTGGCCCATACTAAGGCCTTATATACTGATACTACTTGAGCTGGCGCCTAGTATGCCTAGGTATGTTTTTACTCCTTATTTTTACTTTATACATGCATTTGGGATATTACATAGGTATTTAGTTGAGGGTGGGGGTGTACGGTTTAGCCACCACGGATTGTTGTTGCCATATTTCTTTTTCCGTCGATTGTAGTTTGAATGCTGAACTGTTATGTCTAGTTAATTTAAATGTGTGTGTATGTTTGTTTTGTTATGTTTTATGTGATGTTAAATTAGGAAGAAAATATGTAACTAAGGTAGTTGACGTGTTTTGAATGATTGTACTAAATTTGATTGTGAAAATGATACCCCTTTTAAAATTTTTGACAATTTTGTGATTTGTTATACGTGTAAATGCTGTGAATCTATTAATAAAATTAAAACTGGATAGATAGTGACTAGTAATGTGACTCTGTAAGAATAAGTTGAGTACATCACAGCTGACCACACCATGCGCTAGCCCATACACCCACTGTATGAGTGGAATACTACTTAGTCAAGTAGAAAGGCCAAATTGAGAACAAGGTAAGCTGAGAAGGGGATGAGACTTAGTATTCAAAGACCAAGTCAGAGATTACAAGACATCTCGAAGAATGACTCTCAATGAGGACATTGAGACTATTCGAAAAAAAGATTTTTTTGGCTTTATTCTCTTTTACTAAAGAAAAAAGATTAGACTTGTACTTGGGCTAATTAAGGATCCGTGAAAAAGATTTAAAAAAAGACAAAAAAATCCACTACCCCCATTATGTTAGCCCTATTATGTTAAGGAATACATGGAGTAACTCCCGATATGACAGTAAAATCAAGATGTGTAGGTGGATCGACTCATCAAGTTCCTAATGAAATAAGATCCACACAAGGAAGAGCACTTTCCATTAGTTGGTTATTAGCGGTATCCCAAAAATGTTCGACTCGAAATATGGCTTTAAAATTGAGATTCAAATTAGTGGATACTGCCAAAGAGGGTGACGATGTCATACATTAAAATGAAGTGACTCATAGAATGGCAAAGAATTGGAAGTTCTAGAACAGGTGGCTGGTATACCACAATAATAAAACTTCCTTTTATTTTTGTATTCAGATCAAATTTATGTTGGCTTCGTTGGGAGTCTTACATAGTTTGTTACGTTATCTTCAAAAGCATAATTTGCATTGGAATTGATAAAGTCATGTACCATTTTAGCCGCCGCGGGTTGTTGTTTCTGTGTTTCTTTTCCCATCAACTAGGATCTGAATGTTGAACCGATATGTCTAGTTAATTTAAATATGTTTGTGTTTTGTTTTGTGATGTTTTATGTGGTGTTCAATTAGGAAGAAAATGTGTACCTAAGACAGTTGACATGTGTTGAATAATTGTGCTAAAGTTGTTTGTGAAAATGAAACCTTTAAAACTTTTGACAACTGTGTGATTTGCTTATGTGTGTGACTGTTGTGAATCTATTAATTAAATTAGAATTAGGGAAAGAATGAGTAGGGAAAACAATTGCATGAACTGCATAGATAGTGACTAGCGATGTGACCGTGTACATTATGTGTGTGAGCCATTACCTAGTTCTTTATGTGTATGGAATCTAGAATTCGCCAGTTGATTAGGAGATGATCATAGGCCCTTTTTTTTGATGAATCCACTTTATCCCTAATCGACCAACCAAATGAAATATGAATCCCTTGATCCTTATTTTTGAGCTAAATAGACCTATTCTTTTGTTCACACCAATTCACTTTCACATTCTTAATTGCAATAAACCTGTTTTGGCCTTGGTCCTTCATGGACACTGTGCACCTCAATTTAGTCAAATAACCTAAGTTAATGGTGTCTATAGGGGTGCACAAAGAAGCATAGATGCAAAGAAAGAGTGTAGATAAAAAAATAAATAAGGTTGAGTGTGTTAGAAAAATAAAAAGAAAAGAAAAAAATCAAAAATAAAAAGAAAAGAAAAAAATAAAAAGAGAGATTTGAAAAAGAAGAAAAAGAAAGAATAAAAAAAACAAGAAACCACTCCCAGCCTAAATAAGCAAGAAATATAATGAAAAGGGAGAAATAAGGGCAAAATAGAAGAAAAGGTTGTAAAATAGTAGAACCTGAAATAATTATAATACTAAGGAGGCCAAGTCACTAAGAAATCCTCAAATGTACCATACCAGTCCAAGCCTATGATACAAGCCTAACAAAGCCCTATAGTGATCCTAACCCAGCTGTCCAAAAACTCAGGTAGAGAGCAAATGGGCAAGCCTATGACATTCTGTATACACTGGTTGAGACTTCTTTGAGAGTGTGAGAATATCTTGACCGTCCCTGTAGGAATGTTTTGATAAAATTGAGTGATAGAGATTTATTTGACTATGAGGGTAAATGGTTGCGTAGTTAGATTGCTTATCTGTTCGGGTAGTGTACTGAGGATATGCCTTGTTGTTTGTTGATAACATAATGCCATCACTTGATTGTTGTATGTCACATTGTTGTACTAAATCAATATACAATTATGTTCGAAAAAGTTAAAAATAGGAAGGGGGTTAAAGTTTTTTGAGCAATGATTGATATGTCGACTGCCAATGGTATCTTAGGATCTTCCTAGTTAAATATCGTCTTTGTTTTGTTTTATGTTTTTGCCTGAGGACATACAAACATTCTAATTTAAGGGTGTTTATGTGTCATGGTTTCATGGCAAATCCGATGCTTAAAGTGGTGAAATTATGCATTAACTTAGGTTATTCCATTAGATATGATGTGTGTTTTGTATTTATTACAGGTAAATTTGGTTGGAAGTGGTATAAAAGGAAAAATGGAAAAATTTTCTCTGAAAAATTAAAGTATTAGTGTCACAATCCGAACCAGGGCCAACCGTGATAGGTATCTTAAGTCCACCGAGGGCTAAAGACCACCCCTTTTGCCTAGCTAACAAAACATAGCACACCTGACAACGGCTGAATTTCAAACATATAACAAGATAGACAATAATATGTTCAAAGACATCTAAGAGTGTCAACATCAATACACAATCCACAGTTATATTCGCAAAGCCTCTATATCAGAAAAATAACCTACATTGGGACATGTCCAAACCCCAACAATGACAATGTAAATATGAAATGTTGAATTCTAATTTATGGAAAGAAAGTCGATGGAATGATCAAGTATTTTAGAGAATGGAATCTCACCACTTCACCATAATGACAGACTCTAAAATTACCTATCATTGTGCAAGAAAAAGTAGAAGTGCCTTAGAGCCTACATCACATTAGGATACAACATCTAGAGACAGTTAGTAGAGTGAGCATTATCATGTATCTCTGGATAAGGGTAAATCAATGTCAGTCAAAATTTAAATTTAAACTCACTATACATGTTCACATATATACATACATATATATAATAGATGCTAGGGTAGGGAATAAGGTTTAGCATGATGGTAAAACATTATCCTGGACTATGTAGCTCAACAGTCAAAAATAGGAATCCACAGTCTATATGGGTTCATCTCCCTTACTGAAAAGGCCCAGTGTGTGTTAGCCGCATGGACCAAAGATATCAAGAAAGACCAGGGAATAACCCAACCCCACGTTAATCCAAGATATAAATACATATCTCAATAGTGTGAATTATGCACATGATCATCAAAACCAACCCTCACGTTGGCAAACATTAGTTTCTAGTAAAATTCATTCATGACCCACACCTTCATGGCTTAGCTACATGACCCCCATTAAGCCTAATTAAAACAAATTTCACATAATCCATTCATTAACTACAAAATTATATATTAAGGAACACCACAAGTATCTCCATACCATATGCTTACAAGCTTATAATTATTCAATTACAATTCCATTAACTTTGGAGAATTTCTTGATCCCCTTTGTTCATTAAATCAAGTTGGAGGAATGCCTCGTCCTCCTTTATTTTATCAAATTAAATTTGGGGAGTGCCTCGACCATCTTTGTTAATTAAGTCAAAACATAGCCAACAAGGCTTTCAAAATCCATGTTCATTGTTTAACCATTTATGCAATGCAATAGTATAGGTGTGTAAGTCAAACCAAGAGACAATTCCACAATTCAAAACTATTTAAAAAAGTGGGTTGAGGGAATACAATGATCAAAATCAATTTCCAAGTTCAAATGAACAATTTTGGGGGATTTCCTCGACCTACATTCCAATTCCCACACCCATGCACCCAATTAGTTGAAAAACATTCAATTCATAGCATGAACAACTCATGAAAATCATGGGAAAACAATTCAAGGATCATCCACTCCCAAAACCCTTAACCCATGTCAAAACCTACAGTTAAATCCATATAATTAAAAAAATCTAAAACAAATTATTTTCACAAAATAATATTTGCGAAAGAGTAACATGCCTGAAAGTATCACAACTACGGAGAAAAATCACCCTTTGAGAGCCTTAATTGACCAACTTCTTGGAAACCCTAAGTGTTCTTTACCTTGGGGATTTGATAGAGCTTTAGAATTTATTTTTTTTTGTTTCACAGTGATAATGATACCCTAAAGGGGTTTTAATTCATGGGTTATGATTGGGGAAGAGGGGAAATATGTAAAGCGTCCTTAATTTAAAAGCTGAAATTGTCGCCAGTGACTACGGGTCACTATATGACTCATAAGGACTCACTATGACTCGTAGGTTCTGAGTCATATTCAAGATAAAAATTTTTGGGTGCACATTGGTCACTATATGATTGGTAACTTATGACTCATATCGAGTCATTATGACTCATTGAGTCTAGTCGTACTCATAGCAGAGCACCATAGGCATCTTATTATTTTGGCTACAAAAGGTGGCTTTATGACTTGTATAGAGTTTTTACGACTCGTTAGGAGCCAATCATTATCATATTGGAAACTTGGGCAATCCACACAGGTTAGGATACGATTAGGGTCCTACGACCCGTAATGACACCTTATGACTCATATATAGAGTCACAATTTGGCAGTAAGCCCATAGGTCAAGAAATTTTCAAGGGACAAAATCTGGGGCATTACATTCTCCCCCCATATGATTATTCATCAGTTGAATGATGGGTCAAGGCATCTTGTAACACCCCAATTTTTTGAACCGGAATGCTACACGTTTCTCATGACCCCAAAGGACCACAAGCTAACCCATGACTGATATCTGTACCTGTATACTGCATAAAATGCTGAATAATGCAGAAACATGAATTGAAAGGCCATAAGGTTCACATAATTAAAGTAAAACATAACATCTAAATGGGGTGTGAAATACCAAAACAAACAAAACTGAAAATACTAAAGTCTGAAACATGATAGTCTAGAAAGCCTCTAACGGACTGAACTGTCTGATTAAGGAGTTGATGAGACATGTCCCGAACTAACTCCAACTAATAAACTAGTTAATAAGATAATAGGGAATAATCAGGTCCTTGAATGATGAGGACTCACTTCTAACTCTGACTACTGAAACTAGAATCTACTGCTAATTTGGAGCTTGTGTCTCTGAACCTATGGTATGAGACACCATAGTGCAAATGCGTTAGTACTTTGAATGTAGTGGTATGCATGTGAGGTAGACTGAATACATGTGGTTTATATGCATAAACAATAATAATAACTGACTAACTATCATGAGCGTGAGAATACATGCATGGGGTATAACAACTGACACTAATACTGTGATAACATGATTATTGAATCCGAATATAATGGATAACATGAGTGACTGTATCTGATAGTCCTAAATGTGATGGAACTATTTGAGTTTCGTACTGTGTCTAAGTTGACTGTATCTGACAGCCCTGAATTCTGAAGAACTATCTGAGTTCTTTTACTGAGACTGATACTGACACTGTGGGAGGTAGTCATCTAACCGACATACCCCAAATGATGTATTATAGTCAAATTGTAGTCCAATCGATGCCCTAATTGGAAGGGTGTCAATACCGCACCACTGGTAAGGATAATATATGAGTGACCTTAGTATAACAGGTAACTCTAGTGGGAATGGTGGGAACCCTCATATAGCAGGCTAAGCCACCTCATCTATCCTCATATAGGAGGCTATGATATCTCAACCTATGATGGTTACATAGTTCTGGAATGCAAGGATTGCTTCTAAGAATCACACCCTCACATAACAGGTGAGTTCCCATCCTTGGGTTCACTCGGTTGGAATATTACCGATATTTGACAACTGACTGAGTTCATGAGATCATGGAGATTTGTTAAGTCATAAGACTGTCTAAAGTTTAAGGATTCATAGCTTGAATGAGAGTATCATGGAAACATGATATTTCTCTTGGCATACAGCTAATATTATAGGTACAAGTACCCCTAAGACTCGATAGAAGGAAACTAACCAAGCATAACTTACTTGAACATATAACTAATATAATAATACATAATACATTTATATAAGCATTCCATCAAAACATGTGATAGGCATAACTTGTACATACATGGGGATTTCATGATATCATACTAGTTGGGCATTGTTCCTTCATCTAGGCATTCAATTAAACACATGGCAGGCATACCACATGTAGACAACATTATACAACAATTCATCATCATGATTCATCTCTAATTTCATCATCTAGTGTTTATTCATAGGTTCACATGAATATACATCTATACAAATCAATTCCACATAAAATTGATCACCCAACATGCATTTGAATTCAACTAATCATTCTCAACATAAACAAAACAAACCAAACATAAAATTCATAAAGATATCCATAAACTTAAACTTAGAAAAGAGATTCTTGGGCTTCATGGATGAAAGGAGTCCATGAATGAACACTACGCATACCTTAGTTCCTGATATCGTAAAAATTGACGAAGATAATTTCTTAGAATTGGATGTTCTATGAAAATCCTAGCTTGTTCTTGAGAGGTTTTTGAGAGAAAAGAGTGTATTTTGGGTGAAGAGTGGTTGAATCACGTGTTAAGGGGCTTAAATAGTGGTGGAAAGTTGACCCTTTTAACCCTGGATGTGTCATTTAATTTCAGTAAATTTTCCTGAACTGGGACCCTGGCGCGACATGGCGCTATTACGCCGTGTCACTGGAATTTGACAATTGGGTAACTGAGGGTTAGCACGATGCGGAACTGTAATGCCCCAATTCGCTGAACCGGAATGCTACACGATGCTCATGACCTCGAGGGACCACAAGCTAACCCATGACTGATATCTGTACCTGTAAACTTTATAATATCTCATAAAATATGAGAAAACATAAATTTCAAGGCCATAAGGTTCAATACTGATACATATCTAAAAAATATGGTAGAACAATACCAAAAAAAATAAACATAAATACTGAAGTCTGAACATCTAATCTGACATCTAGTCTTAAAGCCTCTAACTGAACAGAATAAGGAGTTGATGGGATATGTCCCCAACTTACTCCAACAACTTAAATAAACTAAAAATTAAAATAGAAATGAAATCATCATGTCCTCAAAGGATGAGGACTCACGTCTAACTCTGACTGCTGATCCTGGAATCTACTACTGATTTGGAGCTCATGCCGCTGAACCTATGGTGTAACATAAGAGAAAGCACCATAGCACAAATGCATCAGTATGTCTGAATATACTGAGTATATGAGTGAGGTAGGCTAAATTCAAAGGGTTATATGCATGAAAAATACTGACTGATATGAACGTGAGAGTACATATATTTATACGTAATTGTAACTGAACTGTGGAGATACTGACTATTGAGTTTGAATACTGATAACATGAGTGCACTAATAATGAGATCTTGAAAGACTGAGTTTACTGATATTGATATGTAAATCACTAATAAGTGATGGATCTGATACTGTTTACTAAATACTAGGAGACTGATACTATATTACTGATAAAGGAATGATTGTTTCTGATAGTTCGAATTATGAAGAACTGGTCTGATTGACTATATCTGACAATCCTAAAGCTGAGTACTGATAGCATGCGTTCTAATAACTTTTGTGATTGATAGCATAAGTGACTGTATTTGACAGTCCATAAATCTGAAGGAACTATCTGAGTTCAATTCTATTTCTGAGTTGACTGAATCTGATAGTCCTGATATACTGAAATCTATAGAACTATCTGAGTTCTTTGACTAAGACTAATACTAAAATTGTGGGATGTAGTGTTTAATCGACATGCCCTGTGTATACCATTAGGGCTAAATTGGGGTCCAATCTCTGCCCCGACTGGAGAGGTGTCAATACCATGCCACTGGTAAGGACAGCTGTGAGTGACCCTTATCTGGCAGGTACTCAATGAGAACGGTGGGAACCCTAAACTAACGGGTTAAGCCACCTCATCAACCCTAATCTGATGGGTTAAGATGTCTAAACCTACGCTGGCTACGTAGTTCTGGAATAGAAGGATTACTACTAAGAATCATACCCTGAACTGGTGGGTGAGTTCCCATCCTTGGGTTCACTCGGTGCTAACTTCTACTCCCATCTGAAGGACACTGAACTGAATAACTAGGCTGAACTGAATAACTAAACTGAACTGATTAGCTGAACTAATACTGATTAACTGGACTGATACTAGTGGTATTGTTTAGCAGAGCTAAACTACATTTACTGGATTCCAATGACTGACGGAATGTACTGAGTTCTGAGGACTGGTTGAGAGTACTAAAGTGACTGAGCACTGAGATTACTAAGATTACTGGACTACTGAGATTACTGAGATTGACTGTGAATACTAAGGTTGCTGAAGTTACTGAGCACTGAGATTACTGAGATTTCTGAGTTTTCCTGAGTCACATCAATGACTGAATTCTATAGATATGGCTTGACTAAGAGTGTCGTGAAAACATGACATGGTTCTAGGCACATAACTATATTTTTTGGGTACAAGTACCCCAGGACTCGATGGAAGGAAACTGACACACATGACTGACTTGATCATAAGAATAGAGTCCATAATATATAAAATCATAAGTAGGGATCTCATACTATGCATGGTTATCAACAATGTATTGCATGGAAAGGATTTCATATCACATGGAAGTAGTTGCACAATCTTAATATCATATTGGCAACATACCAATGGCATGGAAGTTCATGTGGATTGCATGGTTATCATACATCTTGTTCATAAGTAGGATTTGCAAGTAAACATAGCATAATCTCATAAGAATAGTTCATGAGTATTCCAACAAATAAAACACTTATCCTGAAGATCTTTTATTTCTCCTTAAATTCTTTAAACTCAGTCGGAGACATTTTGTAGTGAGGGATGGAGATAGGATGAGTGTCGGGAAGAAGATCAATCCCAAAATAAATTTTCCTATGGAGAGAAACATCAGGATGATCATTAGGAAAAATTCAGAAAAATCATAGACCACAGGGATAGATTGCAATGAAAGACCCTCAGAACTAGAATCTTTAACATGCACTAAATAATATAGAAATCTTTTGGAGATCAACCTCTGGGGTTTAAGAAATAATATGAACCTTCCCTTAGGCACTAAGGAGCTCCCTTTCCACTCAATGACTAGTTCATTCGGGAATCAGAAATTAAGCCTTTAGGTCCAACAATCAAGAGACACATAGCTCAAATAAAGCTAATTCATTCCCAAAATAAAATCAAAATCTAACTTCTCCAACTCCATCAAATCCACCAACATCTCCTTAAAACAATAGATAACACACAACCCCTATAGACTCTCCTAGCAACTATAGAGTCACCAACCCAGTTAGACACAGAATAGACCAAGAATACACTCAGGACCGAAATCAAAATTAATAGCCATATAAAGGGTCACATAAGAAATGGTATACCCAGGATCTAGCAAACAATACACCTAATTAGAGAAAAGTTTTAGCATACTAGTAACAACATCAGAAGATGCTTCAAAGTCCTGACGGGTGGCAAAAGTGTACAACTAATTTCGACCAGTGTTAGAGCAAGAAGTAGTACCCTTTTGGTGTAGGAGTTGAGAAAGAAGTAATCAGGACCTTATTAGTCCAATAGCAACATCTTTAAAAGGACCATTTCTCTTAATATGGATAGGCTGGCTATATCTAAAACACTTACTTCTCTCCTTATAGCAAAAACTACACTATAACTAACCATAAAATCTACAAAGAGGATACAATGGAGCTGACTGGGTCCCATTTGCCTGAAATTAGCCAACTTGTGCCTTAAACCCACTATTGATTTGAAAGCAAAAATCCTAAGATGACTTAGGATATGGAGCACTAGCCATAAAATATGAACCAAAATTTCCCCACTTCTTCTTAGACCATTTCCTTCTATCTCTATGTTTATTCTGTTGGACTCTACCCTGCTCAGAATACCTGGACCTCTTACTTTGCCTTTCCTCTATTTTGACTTATTTCTTCTTTTCATCTTTGACCTATTGTATATACACCATAATCCTAGAGATATTGATATCACTATTCAATAAAGCAAACTTGTACTCTAGTACTAAATCCCAAGGCAAATCGAAAGAAAACATCCTCATCCTAGCCCTCATACTAGACATAACCTCAAAAGAATAATGGGACAATTGATGAAATTTTAGTGCAAACTCTTTCATAGTCATCCTACCCTATTTTAGATTCATAAACTCCTTGGCTTTAGCCTTTCTCAACTCTTAAGGAAAGAAACAATCCAGGAAGGCATCCGAAAAACTTATCCTATAGTGCTAACAACATATCATCACCCCTAGACTAGTCCAACTCCTCATACCACTAATATGCCACATCTTTTAACTAATATGTAGTAAATTCCACGCTCTCAGAGTTAGAAGCATGCATAACTTAAAAGATCTTCTCCATATCATCTATGAATTATTGAGGACCCTTCTTAACCTTAGAGCCAGTAAATGTCAAAGGATTAAGCCTCATAAACTATCCAACTCGACTAACCTCAGAAAAACTCACAACAGTACTAGCAGGACCCAACTGACATGACTGAGATGTCATAAACTAGGTTAATAGATTAATATATCGATGAAACTCAACGTTGGAAATATCTCCTTGGGGCAGTGGGGCATGATCATCATCTGCCTAATAAGCATGAAAAAGACTAGTAGGAATAAGTGGAACTCTACATGGGGTAGTATAATTAGGAACTGGAGCCATAGATTGGGTGTGAACTCTATGAGTAGGATGAGTTCTTCCCATAATGTCCTCTAATGGGACATAAAAAGTTCTATAGGCATCAGGTCTTTTAGGAGGCATGATCTAAAATGTGAAAAAATGAAAACTAGAGGAGTTCCAAGGCCTTTGTCTCTATATCACAAAATTTGGATACAAGAAAGGAAAATAGTCCTAAATGTCTCCTAGCCTCCCCCTCATAATTATGGCATGCTAAACACTCACAAAAGAGAATTTACCTGATATGACTTTGTGGACACCTAATTAACCATGAACCTATTCTCTGATACTAACTTTTTCATGACCTAAACCAGGGCTTGGCCGTGACGGGTATCAAAACTCCACTGAGGACCGGACACCACCTCCTTTGCTTAGCTAAGAGAACATAGCAAACCTAACAACATCTGAATTTCAAACATATAACAAGATAGAAAGTAATAAGCTTATGGAAATCTAAGAGTGTTAACATCAATACCCAATCCGCAGTAATATCTGCAAAGCCTCTATACCCAAAGAAACCTACATCAGGACATGCCCCTAACCTTGACAATGATAATGACAATGACAATGTAAATGTGAAGTCTTTAATTCTAGTCTACAGAAGGAAAACTGATGGAATAATAAAATCTTCTAAAGAATGGAAGCTCACCACTTTACTATAATGATTGACTTTGAGAACACCTATCACTGTGAAAGATAAGTAGAAGTGCCTTGGACCCTACATCATGTGTGGATACAGTGTTTGGGGATAGTTTGTGTGGTGAGCACTAGCATGTAACTTAGGAAAAGAGTAAATCAATGTTTGTCAAAAGTTAAATTTAAAACTCACTACACATATGCACATACATACATACATACATATATATAATAGATGCTATTGTAGGGAATAATGTTTAGTATGATAGTAAAATATTATCCTGGACTATGTATCCCAATCATCATAAACAAGTACCAACAAGCTATTTATAATAGATGCTAGGGTAGGAAACACTGTTCAGTATGATAGTACAACATTATTCCTGACTATGTAGCTCAACCATCATAAATAGGTACCTACAAGCTATATGG
>NC_061111.1:189935489-190022939 GCF_002878395.1 Capsicum annuum
GACTATGTAGCTCAACCATCATAAATAGGTACCTACAAGCTATATGGGTTCAGCTCTCCCTGTTGAAAGAGCCCCAATGCGTGCTAGCAGCATGAATTAAAGATATCAAGGAAGACCAAGAAAATCCCCGACACCACATTAATACAATATACAAATACATATATATATATAGTGTGAACTATGCACACGGTCATCAATTATGAACTTGTACAACAAATAAGAGTTTCCTGTACAAGTCATTCAAGACCCACACCTGCATGACTTTGTTACATAACCCCCATTAAGCCTAATTAAAATAAGTTTCACATAACCCATTCATTAACCACAAATTATACATTAAGGTACATCACATGTTTTGACATACCGTATGCTTGCAAGCTTATAATTTGCCATTACAATTGCATTAATTTAGGGGAATGCCTCGACCCATTTTGTTCATTAAATTAAGTTAGAGGAATGTCTCGACCTTTTTTAGTTTATCAAATGGAATTAGGGGAATCACTCAACACCCATTGTTAATCAAAACATAGACACAAGGCTTTCAAAATCAATGTTCATTATTTAACATTTATGCAATGCAATAGTATAGGTGTGTAAGTCAAACTAAGAGACAATTTCACAATTCAAAACCATTTACACAAGTGGGTTGAGGGAACACAATTGTTAAAAATCAATTTCCAAGTTCAAAAGAATAATTTTGAGGGATTACCTAGACCTCTATTCTAATTCCCACACACATGCACCCCATTAGTTGGAAAAAATTCAATTCAAAGCATAAATAACTCATACAAACCATGGGAAAACTATTCAAGGATCACCCATTCCAAAACCCTTAACCCATGTCAAAACCCACATTAAAATCCATGCAATTAAACTATTTAAAACACATGCTTTTCACAAAATAAGATTTGAGGAAGAGTAATATGCCTTAAAGTATCACAACTATGGAGAGAAATCACCCTTCAGAGCCTAATTAACTAACTTCTTGGAAACCCTAAGTGTTTTTGACCTTGAGGATTTACGAGAGATTGAGAATTAATTTTTATTGTTTCCAGAGTTATAATGATGCCCTAAAGAGGTTTGAAGTCATGGGTCACAATTGGTGAAGAGGGGAAATGTATAAAGGGCCCTTAATTTAAACGATGAAAAATTATCGTCAATGACTATGTGTCACTATATGACTCGTAAGGACTCGCTATGACTCATAGAGTCTAATTTATAACCAAGACAAAAAATTTTGGGTACACACCTGTCACCCTATGATTAGTACCTTACAACTCATATAGAGTTATTAATATTAATTGAGTCTAGTCGTACTCAAAGCAGAACACTTTGGGCATCTTACTAGTTTGTCTATGGAAAGAGGCTATACGACTCATCTAGAGTCTTTATGATTCATTAGGAGACAATTATAGTTATAATAGAAACATGGAAAATCCACACTGGTCAGGCTACTATTATGTTTATAAGACCTGTAATGACACCTTATGACTCGTAGGAGAGTCATAATCTGGGCAGTAAGTCCATAGTTTAAGAAATTAGTAAGGACTAAAATCTAAGGTATTACAAATGGTTAGGCTATGAGTTGATAATTCACCTTAGGAATCATAGTCAGACTCATGAGGATGACAGTGGCAAGATTTGAGTTGAAAGAATTAAGTATAAACTGACTATGACTCATAAAGAGTGACTACGAGTCGTGGTGTGCGATTGTAGTGTTAACAGTGGAAAAGATAAAGTCTAGGAGAGAAGTAATAGAAGAATATGAGTTGTAAGGTCAGACTATGACTCGTAGTATTCAGTCATATTGTAAACAATATGTAAATTCATGAGGATTGATGCTCTAATGGTAACGAGTAAAAACCACGAGTTGTAAGGACTGATTACGACTAGTGGTGTGGTTACAACTCATGGTGTGGAGTCACAATGACAAAGATTCAAAATCCCTTAAGATGAAAGGCTACTAGAGTGACCACAAAAAAAACAACATGTGACTTGAAAGGTTACCCTATGAGTTGTAATCACTGAAACCTAAAAAGAGCTATGACAACAGGCAATGAGTCATAACCAGACATAATGACTCGTTGCTAAAGGGGTGACCGTTACCGAGTTAGTTTTCCTATTCTGTTTTAATTAGATTTTTTTTATTTTTTTGAGATGCTGTAAATACCCTAGGGTTATTTATTTATGATGTTATGCATGTTTGATATCTTTTTCATACACTTTGACTACTTGATACAAGAAATTTTTGTTCATGAGTTTTTAACTTCATAATCAATTGGAGATTTTAGATTTAATTATTTTCATTCTTGTGCAATTAATTTTATGCCTCTTCCTTGATTTTCATGGATTGTTACATAACCATGAGCAGCTAAATTCCTTAACTATGGTTGTGGGAACCCTGACGGATTAATAATGTAGGAGAAGTGGGAGACTTATCTAGATTACTGTGATTGCGTGTATTGTAATCTTCTTTGTATTAATTCTCTTGTAAGCTATTGCAGAAGCTTGGGAATTGCCTGTACTCGAGATCATCCTTACAAAGGAGTTCTAAATTTTAGAAAAGGGATTAGGACATCGATTCAAGGCTATCAATCCTCATTTAAAAAACTTCATACCCAAATGGTGATAGTTGTATTGGGTCAAGGACAAAGGATAGGAAGACGATGCCCTAAGACTTAAAAGGTAAAGGGTGAGATTTTTCAACACATTCACAAGATGATTGATAATACAAAACTTGATAGACTTTGCATGCAGAGCAGTGGGATAGGTGAATATAACAAGATACACATACGAAGTAACTAGGAGGAACATAGACGTAGCATTTTTCTTTTATTATTTACACCTCAAGCACTTAAGTTTGGTTTTTTTGTTATTATTAACTTTCAAATCCCCCCATTTACTTTTCTGCACTACCCATAATTTTATCATATTCAAGAGATAAATCCACGCATTCCTTGTGGGTTCAACCCCAACCTAGTTTGGGTTACTATATTTGACATCGACCGCAATATACTTCTTTAGATTTTATTTTCTGGAGACATGAATTAACTTTACTATTATCTTTTCTACCTCTACAAGTAAGAACCATGGATCTTGTTTGCTGCTGCCACTAAAAATTGGCTTGTTTATAAGGACACTCCATCTTGAAATACCCCATAGTGACACAAGAATAACAACCATAATCTAAGTAAGGCCTGTTACAACTAAAGGTTTATGAGTGAACCCTAACTGATCTATTGTAGAAACTAGCAGAGCTAACTAAATAAGTCAAGATGGATAGTTTTGATCGCTATGATCCCTGTAGCAAGAATCAACAAAGTTACCTACTTTTCAGGATTTCATTGCTAATACCTTAGCTTGACAAATCTGTTTGACTCTTTATACGTTCTTAACATAATTACTATATTTAAGGTATTTCAAACTAAAGTCATAGGCACAATAAAACCTATATGTCAGTGTTAAAACCCTTTACAAATAACCAAATCCTTGCCTTTTCTATTCCAAGTAACTGAGTAGCATAACTACAAATGGCATAAAACTTAAACTAATAGGTTGCAATAGACATATTGCCCTATTCAAGGTCCAGAAAATCATCCTTCTTTTAATTACAAAGAGTGTGGTGTACATTTCTCTCAAAAAATATAGTATGAAATTTAGCCTAAGTTAATAAAGGTAAGGATGGTGATCGATACTCCACATATGCCTTCCACCACTAATTTACACCACTTTATAGTTGGAAGTTCACGAGATCAACAACATGTTGCTCTATAATACCTATTTTATGTAACCTCTCATAACTATCAATAATGAACTCAAATGCATCTTTAGTCTCAAAGCCAACAAAAGTAGGAGGTTTTATTTTAATGAACTTAGTCAATATATGATGTTTAGTCTTGGTCATTATAGGATCTAACACTAAGTGGGGAAAAATCTAAGTCCCCAAGGCCTTACCCATTCTAGGATAGTAGCAGTCGACTAAATACCTAAAAATTGATAAGTAGAAATAGAAGGAGTGGATCAGTAGCTTCTAATCCACTTAGAAAAGAAATCACTTACTGAATCATCATGAAAGGCACCAAGGAAGAGTTGTACCCTTAGATAGTGTTGTCTTCTCATACTCTATAACATTCTTATTCATAACAACTCGACATAATCTAGGGGTGGGTGAGGTTTTTCAAATCATGGATGGCCTTGATTAGCTTCTACTTAAGTTCTATCTTTGGTGGGTGCTAGCTTATCTCTCCTACTTTCCACACCCTTTTATCAACCTCAAATAATTGTCTCTACCACTAAAATTGGTGGTGTAGGATTGCTACTTGTCTCTATTTGCTCTAGTGTTTACCATATATGGAGAATAGAATGAAGAGGGCCAATTACCAATTTGGATTGCCAAATACCAATTGAAATCAAGTTATAGCATGAAAGAAGAATGTAAGTGATAATTTCCTAGTCATAAAACCTTCTCAAAGAACATCATAGACATCTATGTATTTTTCATAAGAATATACCAGACTCATTTTCATTCAATGATATTAAAGAATAGAGGGCTCTAATACAAACTTTTTCAAGACCAAAACCTATCGTGACTGGCACCACACTAAACTTCTAGTGGGAGAACTTTTAAACTATAACGATCCTTTAGGATGTTTTATGTATTTCTTGTCCTTTTCACTATTTAGTGCTTTCCTATAGCTGCCCAAGTCATTTATAACTTGATGAAACTAACAGTTTGGTTACCAGACATTTTGTTTGGTCTTTAGTGCCAATTCTCTATATGATGTATTCACTTGTCCAAACTGGATACTAGGCAAAAACTTTAGCCAAATGACCTCGTATACCAATTATGACTATTTCAATAGCTCCAAAACATTGATTTTAGGTTGGGTGGACCCTTGGTTCGAGTCTCACAGCTCCCAAACTAGAGGTATCTTTGAGGCAGAATACGTATACAGATAATAGACTTTGTGCCTTGAGGTTTAGGGTTGGTGATTGAGTATTTTTCCATGTATCTCACATGAAAGGTGTGATGAGGTTTGAGAGGAAAGTCAAGATCAACCCCAGATATATTGGAGCCTTTGAGATTCTTCACACAATTGGTGGGTGGCTCACGTGTTAGCCTACCCATAGATTTTCTGACTGTCTATCCTATTCTCCATGTTTCTATGTCGAGATGATATATTCCCTACACTTCTCATATTCTTAGATGGGACTATTTCAGTTGATCTGTGATTGACCTTCAAGGAGGAGCCTATTCTTATTTTGGCTAGTGATGTCAAGCGGTTATGCACTAGAGAGATTCCAGTAGTTAAGGATTATTTAAGGAACCACCCAGTAGAGGAAGCTACTTGGGAAATCAATAATGATATGTGAACCTAGTATCCTCACCTATTCGAGGTTTCGAGTACATCCTAATCCGTTACTTTCACGAATGAAAGTTCTTTTACTAGTGGATATTGTAATGACCCTCTAAGTCATTTTCTATATTTCTACTCATTTTTCTGCTTAAATCTTTCCTTTAGCTACCCCAAGTCATATATGACTTGTTAGAATTGACATTTCTATTATCGAGCAATTTGTTTGTTTTTTAGAGCCAATTCCCCATTTTGAAGTTTTCGTTGGTTCAAAATCACTATTGGGAAAAAATTAGTCAAACGACCTTGTATGGTAATTCTTATTGTCCTAACAATTCTAGAACATCAATTTTATGTTGGGTGGACCCTTATCTTAGGTCTTGAGACTCCCAAACTCATTTTGGGCTATTGGCCGAAAGTAAAGAAAAATGGCAAGTCATTGTGGGACTTATTTTTTTTTAAATACACTCGGATGGAAATTTTGACTACGTTATTGAGTCCAAAAGGGAAAATTTGATCGGATAGTTTGATTGCCTACATGGGATTCTAGATGAATCCCAAGGGGTTGTCAAAGACTCAGAAATATTCTAAGTCTCCAAATGATGCATGAATTTCGGTGCGACAGCTAAAGAGGCCTTTGCCACTTTAGTGTAGGGTGCTTTAGTGGCTCTGACCTAATCGGCAAGTGCTCCTTTAGGGTTAGTTGGCCACTAAAGCACTAGTCATTTAGCTCCAACAGTCTTTCTTCGTAGCCTGCTATGTCAGGGAGGTACCGCTTTAGCGCCTACCATTAAAGTGGTCTAGTCTTTGCTTAAGTGGAAACCACGTCCCGGGAAATGTTATAAATACCCCACTTAGCCCGATTTTCACTATTCCTTAACTATTCTCTCGAAAATTTATCCCTAAGAAGTAGGAATTCTTGGGAGAATCAATTGCGAGTGATTTTGGAGCTTTGGTATAGTTAGTTTACACGTTTATTCATCAAATTTGTGGTAAGATTCTACTAATTTCATGGTTACTTCCTCCATCGATTTCTAAAATCCCTAGAATCTTAGTGGCTTCATTATAGCACCATTAGAGCTTGGAATTCACGTATTTTTGATGGTAAATGTTCCTTGAGCAAAGAGGGACGTTGTGTGTGTTTCGAATGTGTGATTTCATAAACGTTCCCCACTTGGGATTTTTAAGAAAATTTTGGACCTTGAGCATAATAGTGTAATATGGGTGTCATTGTTCTTAATTTAATGAGTAGATTGTGATTTTGATATCATGGCACCTTGTGAAAGCTTTTCAAAATGGAAAATCGGTGGTTTAGTGAATTATTTAGGATTTTCTTCAGTGTCCAGGTTGGCTAGATTTACCCTCTTCATAGATTGAACTATTTCATATTATGATTATGATATTATGCTAGATATGGGGTGAGATTTAGGTGTTGGAGGTATGATCAAATATATTTAGGTTAGTTGGACTGCTTAGGCTATCTTGACATCGTAATTTAAGTGAAAATGATTTAGTGATGTACTATAGAAATATAGCACTTTTGATGCTTAAAACGATGAACATATGCAAGTTACTGAGGGTTTTTTTTATATTTGATCTGTTTTGGGTATGTTTTGCTGAAAATAATGATTTGGATGATAAGTTCGTGAAAAAGGTGAAAAAGTTTTTTTTTTGTTACTTTGGGAGCAATTATGGATGATTGGGGTGTTTTTCAGCTTGATCGTGATTAATACATGTTCAAGAGTCAAAGAAGAGCTGGAAAACTGACTCCTAATGCCAAGTCAACATGTGGCTGCAAGTATGACCTACGGACTACATGTACACAAAGAAGGTACCAGAAAGTCAGAATCTCAAGAGGTGAACATTGCAAGATTTTTGCTCCTACGACCCGCATCCATTACTTCCACCCTGTGCCTAGGCCGCATGTAGTACCTGCGCCCTGCCAGATCGCAGGTACAAGGAGCAGGTGGCCATCAAATTGATTTTCTCCTATTTTATTTTGGCATAGTTTTTAGGGTTTTCCCTTGTACTATAAATACCATTTATGAACTTTATAGTTAGAGAGAGATGAGATATAGAAAAGACACACTTTTAAAACTTAGAAACATATTTTGATTTCAAGATCCATCTTTGATCTTGGAATTCCATTGTATTGACTTTTATTGATTATTCGGTTTACGATTGTGGGTTTTCTTTTCATTTTATCATTGTGATTTCATCTTTCCTTTCAAACATAAATGCTATTTATTTCTTTGTAATCATGACCCGTAGCTAGGGTTGTGGAAACCCTGGCAAATTGATGAAGTAAGGGAAATTTGATTGTTAATAGGAAATCAATACCTATGGCATGCATTGCTTTATCTTTGATATGATTGATATCTTAATTGGTTCATAAATTAGGATCCCTGCTAGATATTTCTACTTGCTCTAACAAAGGGGTAGTGACTAGGAAAAGCTAAGGACAACAGTAATTTAGGGAGTTAATAGTTGATCCATTGTAGCACAATGGTATATGGAAATGATTATTAGCCTTCATCTAATAAAATGAGACTCAAAAGGTGATAGTTAAATGGGACCAGGGTATGGCTTAGTAATGCGAAACTATGATACTCAATGGGTAAAGGGTGAAATCCTCCTGCTCGTCTAAAAGAATTAGGACGTACCTAACTTATTGTTTCTAAATACAAGGTATTTAGTTGGTTTAACAATGCACATAAACCTACAGAGTTGAGATGCCAGAGGGAATGAAATCCTAGTATTCACTCAAGACTGATTTTCAACCAAGTTAATATTTTTCTGTGTTCGAGACGACTACACACAAATTCCCCCATTTACTATCTTGTTTTGCCCATAGACTGTAACCGCTGAGATCTATCAAACCACGTGTTTCCTTGATATTTGACCCTAACCTTAGTTTGGTTACTATATCTTGACAACAACTATATCATCATCAAAAAAGAGTTGTTACTTGGATGTTATTAAAGAAATTAACACCGTTTTCGTGGAACACGACAAAAATATATGGATTGATGTTATTGTAGTTCTTGGGTCGTTGGTATTTCTTTTTGTTCTTAGTTGGGAATACACCAGTGTATGCCTAGAACACAAAGTAGAGGAAATCCGTTACTCCCAGTGAATCTAAATCTAAAGAGGATCCTACAAAAACCTGGCAGGATGACTAAGCCGAAGAGAGGTGATAATCTTGAAGGGGTTTGTGATATTTTACCTCCTACCGAGGGTGTACAAAATACTATTGATCAACAGAATGGTGAGCTATTAGCTCAAACTAAAGCTGAAAGGAGAGAAATAGAAGAAGCTCAGAGGATAGCTTGGGATGTAGATCTAGCTGAACAAATAGACAAGTAGCAGACCATGAAGCAACACTCAGTGGGAATCAAGATATAGCTAGAGGTGCCCGTGTTCAAGTTATCCCTGTATATCAGTATTTGCAACCACATATAGATGATGTGGAAAATATGGGATATGTTGAGTCGACAAAGAATGGATCTGTAGTACCTCCTATTTTTCCCCTAGGCTTCAAATTTGACACCATGAGTGCCATGATCCAACATCTAAATTTAAAGGGTGTGTTTGCAAGATTGCCTACCAATGATGAAAATTTGCACCTAGTAAATTTTCTTAGGATCTACAACTCATATACCAATCCAACGGTAAATTAGAAAACACTTAGACTGAGTTTTTTTTCCCATCTCACTTATAGGAGAAACATCTTTAGGGTTAGGGGAATTGATAAAAAGCTCTATCACGACTTGGAATAAGTTGTGAAGGCAATTCTTAAATAGGTTCTTTCATTCATCAAGGATGTTGCAGCTTAAGGACGAGATCTATAATTTCAGGAAGCTGCAGTTAGAGTCCATGTACGAGGCTTGGTTCATGTTTAAGAAGAAGCTAAACTTGGTGCTCATTCATTAGTATTCAGGGAAAAGCTTATCGGAGATATTCTACAGAGCCCTGAATATCAGCTCCAGAGCCATGGCAGACACCATCTCTGGAGGAGCTTTTATGAGACTACGTTAGGAGAAAGCTTCGAAGACGTTAGATCAGATCTCACTAACTAACTAAGGGTGGAAAATTTAGGAGGTTTAGAGGGGATATGGTACTTATGCTATAGGTGATTCTTGCAACCAGAGAATAGTTGATGATACAATAGAGTAAGAAATTATGTTGCTAAGGAGATTTAAGGGTGCTAGACAATCAGTTTGCAGTAATAAATTCTGAGAAAGTGCATGCAGTAGAAGCAAAAGGGCCAGCTTACAAAGCATATGAGTTTGAATTCAAAGAGGAAGCTAATTATTTGGATCATCAGATAGCGGGTTTCCAAGCCCAAAGGCAAAGGAACCAAGGTCGGAACTATTATGATAGGTACAAAGACTGTAGTAGAGAACGAGATGGTGACTTGAGGAAGAAGAATGACTATAGAGATATGGGAGATAGATACATTCCACCTAGTAGACACGATACCGAATCTAGAATGGAGGAGATGCTAGATAAATTGGTGAAGGGTTAGGAAAATCAGGAGACCAACCTTAAGGAAATTAAGATTGATATCTTAGGATTGACCTAAAAAGACTAGTCTCATGCCACTGCTATCAAGCAACAGAAGAATCGGTTTGGGTAGATGTTAGCAACTCTAAACCAGAGGAAGCCAGGTACCCTTCTGACCAACACTATGCAAAATCCAAAAAACAAATAGGCACGTACTTGCTATTACCATGAGGAGTGGTATCATTACTATGGATTCCCCACTACCCACTACAGAAGTTATTGATGATGAGACATATAATGCTGAGTATGAAAAAATGACAAGAGATAGAGATGCAATTACTAAGGATAAAGATAAGGGTATGATCGATGAGCCATCTTTAAGGCAGATTCCAATACCACTCCCACCTTTTCCTTAGTGAATGATGCAGAATAAAGAGAAAGGTAAGTTCAAGTGATTTATTGAGATACTGAAATAGTTGAGCCTGAACATACCTCTTCTTGAGGTACTAGAGCAGATGCCTGGATATACCAGGTTCATTAAATAGTTAGTCACGAGGAAGAAAGAAGTAACTCTTGGAGACGTTGAGGGAATGCACCATTGCAGTACAGTCATGACAAAGTCCTTATTGCAGAAAAAGGGTAACCTTAGGGTGTTTACTATACCATGTACTATTAGATCATCCAAATTTACCCAAGCCTTGTGTGGTTTAGGGGGCAACATTAATTTGATGTCGATAGGTGTCTTCAAGCAACTAGGCTTAAACCCTTCAGAACTAACTTTGATGAGCTATTGATGGCTGACCACACAGTGAAGAAACCTATGGGAATAATGTTTAATGTGAGTATTAGGGTGGACAAATTCATTTTCTCGATTGACTTTGTCATCTTAGACTCTGAGATTGACACCGAGATGCCCATTTTTCGGGAAGACCATTCATAGCCACATGCAGAGCCATAGTTGACATGGAGAAGGGTGAGCTAAAATTCTATAACAATGATGAGGAGATAATATTCAACATCTGAAATCCTATGAAGTAGCCAACCAACATGAGGGTAGTATTGGTGATTGATTGTATTGATGAACCTGGAGGATATTCCTATGGGTATCTTGATGACTTATGAGTAGTCAAGATACTCATATCATGCTGAGATGTTAAATCAAGTGCTGTATGGGAGGTAACCCATGGGATTGTTGGTGAATTCTGAGTAACCAATAAGGCACATCATACACGATGTTAAATCAAGTGCTGGGTGGGAGGCAACCCACTATATTTTATTGTTTACGTTTTTGTTGTTTTTGTGTTTGTAGGTTTCTAGAGTTTGGTCCCTACATGGAATATGGTAAACATTGCTACATTCATCGATTTTAAGGCTAGGGGACTGTGTGATTAGTCCATCATGGTAACAAGTACCACATGGTAAGTTTGGTAGAAATTTTAAAAGTTGAAATTTTGAGGATGAAATATGGTAAGTTGTGGACTTTGACACCTAATTTTACTTTTAGTAACTAAAATTTAGATTGCGGGATCTTAAGTAGATAGAAAAGTGTTAATACTCTAAGTTTGGGTTGCGGAAAAATGGGACAAAAATTTTGGCCCGGCACCTGCACTCAGCACCTGCGGGTCAAAGGTGCTACCTGCTCCCAAAACCTGACCGCGGGTACCGGGAGCGAGTAGGTACCGTGGGTAGGTCAAATTTGAGCCCACTTTTTAATTAAAATTTTAGGTCCACCAACATTTAAATATGACCTATTACACCCCCACCTATATAATAACATTCAAACCCTTATTCTAACTCATTAGAATCTTCAAAACTTCAATTTTCTCTTTGAATTCAAACTTCCCACCTTAAACAAAAGCCAACCCCACACTTAAGAAAAGGAAAAATTGACACTTTCTTGAGATACAACATAGTCCAAACATGCTACAAACAAGTTTCAATCTTGATTTTTCTTGAGTTCTTCATTATTCTCTTCTGAATTTTCATATAAGAGGTAACTTTCTTGGCTCCAAATGGTGATTTCATGTTTTATCTATTATATATAAACAAGTTGATATGTATAATGCATTACTAAATATATTAAAACTATCATGATTATATGTGGGAGCCTTGAAATAACCTAAAATCATAGTGTAGGACCTTGTTTCGAGTTAAAATTCTAAGTTTAGGCCCTAACTAAAAGTTGAACTTGAATGAATGAAAGTAATGCCATGAGTTAAACTTGGTTTTTTGCTTTGAAAGCTATGATTCTTGATTGGTGTGTATACATTAGACTTGTTGGGGTTTCAAATAGGTTATAGGGGTGTGAAAACTTAGGATAAATTTGAACTTTTCAAATTTTAAGTTTTTTTCAACTTTCACTATCCCTCACTTTTGTTGGAAATAATGTTTGTTTTTTCAAGTATACATGGTACCTAAAGAAGTGAAAAAGAAAGCATTTGGTACTTCGAGGTGATGGGCAGAACTCCAAAGCTTAGTAGTTTGATAGAAGAGTATCCGAGACAATGTCATATTGATGTTGCAGTTGTAGTGACACACAGAGTCACACAAGGACAGACTCGCCAGGGTGCTCAGTCTGTTGCAACCAAGATGAGGATGAACTCTGCGAGGATATCACCACCACATACTCCTCCACCTGTTGTGTATGATGATGATAAGGAGGGAAAGTCTGAGCCTACTCCACATGCTGATGCTCAAGATTCCTCAGCCTAAGGAGGGGTCCCAGGATTCTTCTGAGAAGATTATGAAAGAGCAGTCATCAGTGGTACCCCACTCTGATGAGGGTACAATAGAGGCTTCACACGATGTACAGTCAGAGTAGACACCTTCACTGTCCTATATGTTTCTCCCACGGAGAGATATCTGTGGTAGTATGTGGCTAGGATACATTAGATATATAATAATAATGATTATGTTTGGGAGATAGGCAGGCCTACACGTTGTATCTATATGGAGCTGGATTTAGTTATTGAGGCTAGAATAGTTACCACAACTTTGGGTAGAATTTGACAAGTATCAGCTCAGGTGGATGACTAGGACACTCGATTCTTATAGCACGACTATGGAGCGGGAGTTTTAGGCATATTATAGAGCCACTGTAGTCCTTCCCATGTACCGTTATCTAGGACTGATAAGAGTTTCACGACAACCACAATCTGATCACACACTAGTCAGAGGGGTCAAAGTTGATGTCAGAGAGGAGCAAATCCACAAAGTCATGTTCAACCTAGATTATATGACACCTGCATCTATAGTAGAGTGCGACCATAGGATGAAGATTTCACGAGATCACCATATTATATGGGATTATGAGCATAGAGCTGAGAGGGTTGAGATATCTAGGTGGATAGTCAGTTACATTTCACCACAAGGTGATAAGGACCTATGGATTGAGAGGCCAGCTGTGATCAAGAAGGGCCTATTGACACTAGAGTCCAGATTTTGGTGGTTGATAATTTATTGCCGCTTGATTCCCACTGCTTTAGATAACACATTAATATGGGAGGGATCTGCATTAGTTGCCAGCTTGATGGCTGGTTCTGATATATATTTTGCTGCCATCCTTAGTCATGAGCTATATGATAGAGCCTTTGGTAATTCAGAAACTATGTGATGAGGCTGGTATGCCTGAGTTAAAAGGTATTAATGAGAGGATAAATTCACCACGACTGCACATACAGAGACCATGAAGGTTCTGGCACGTCCAGACACTTCTATGAGATCTAGACAGTGAACAACAGACCACATGCCCAGTTTGAGGGGCCAAAAATTTCCCTAGATCCTGATGAGGCACATATAAATAATGTGGGTGTTGGTATAGACATAGAGATAGAGGAGCAGATAAATGATATGGATTAAAGTACTTAGGGCCAGGGGACATAGGCTACTTCTACTTTATCCCTGACTTCAACATCAAAGCTAGTTTGTGCATCTATAGAGCCTGCTCACTCATCTACTATAGCTTTTACAATAGGTATTATTACTGTATTTAGTAAGTTTTTGTAGAGCCTAGTGTAGATCCAGAGAGCTACATCCACTCAATTAAAAGTTGTCGAAATTGATATGACTACCCTCTTTGGGTAGATAAGATCAGGGCTCAGGATAAGATTTGAGCAGGCCGAGGCTCTATCGAAGGCTGATCAAAGAGTCGTACTGTCTAGCTGCATGTCCAATTTCAAAAATGAATTGATAATCTAGAGAGATGAGTTACATCCCGATATAAAGATACAGGTATGGCAGATTTAATTCAGAGGAGGGAGGATTTTGATATCCTATGAGCAGAGGTACTCTATCTTTCAGAGAGCTATGTCACTGCTACTCCCTTTGTGATACCCTCGGTAGTCCGGATATCATCTCCATGTGCACCATAATATTTTGAATTTTTCTCGGAGGATAATGAGGAGGTCCCAGTAGTTGGGACCAAAAGAAGTCACTTGCACAATTTGCAGGATCCTATTATGACAGAAGAGGAGGCCCTTAAAAAAACTAGAAATGATTTAGGCAAATGCATGAATATATAGAAAAAGGTGCATCATCCAATAGTGCACCGCCACCACCACCGCCTCTGCCATCTTTTATGCCCCATTCAAAGAGGCTCCTTACTCAGGCACTTAGTGCATCCCATGCATCCTAGGTATGTTCTCACTTTCCTATGTTTTGCTTTGTTTTAGTGCATTGAGGATAGTGAACTGTTTTTAGTTAGGGGTGGACATGCCATGCTTCTGTGGGCTTTTATTGTAGTACTTTTTTGCCTGTCGACCACGGTATCGTTGTAGAACTGGCATGTCTAGGATAATAATGTGTCATATTGTGGTTTTCTTTATATTGTGTTGTGTTTTATTAACTAGGAGATTTTAAGTATTTAGTGCAATAGTCAGATTTTGATTGATTTTTGATAACCCTCAATAATGTTATAATTTAGAACTATGTTGATGTACATATGTGTGAACTTTATGGATCTTGTTATGGCATTAGTATTATGGACATGATAACCATTTACTGATAATTGAATGAATTGAATTGGTAGTAGTTGGTAAGGTGACTCTATGCTATGTGAGTGTGAGATGCTACCTAGTTCCCTTTTTATGTTAAATTCAAAACTTGCCTAGTTAGTCTTTCTTAGATTGAAGGATAGTCGGTTAGGAAAGGATCATAGGCCAATTTTTATTCTAGTCCACTTTTAGCCTAAATGACCATCCATGTGCAAATTGTATCCCTTGATCCCTATTTTAAGTCTTACAACCTATTTTTTTGGTTACACCTTTTACCTTCCCATTTATATTACGATAAAACTATTTTGGCCCTGGTCCTTCTTTGACATTCTGTACCTCAACACAGGTAAAAAGTCTAAGTTGAGGGTGGATATCATAGAGTTTTTTAGTGTCAAATGGGTATGAAGAAGGGTAAAATAAGAGAAAAAGTTAGTCGGGATGGGTGTGGTAGAAAAACAAAAGAAAAGAAAAAAAGGAGAAAGGAAAATTGTGAAAAAAAAATAAAATGTCACACCCAACCTGAGTGCACAATAAAAGAATAAAAGGGAAAAATTAGGTGGAATAGAAGGAAATTGGCTAGTTAGTGAGTCCCTAAAAGTCAGTGTAAAGCTAAGGCGGTTTAGTCAGTTTAAATGTCCATACTTATCGTAGCATCCCCAAGCCTACATTACAAGCCGAGAAAAGTCCTATATTGATCCTGACTTAACAATATAAATTCTAAGGTCAAAAAACTAAACGCAAGCTTATGGTATTTGACATTCATTAATTGGAACTTCCTTATTGAGCATGAGTGTCTCTTGAACGTTCCTGTATTGACATGTATGATTTCACATGAGTGAGTTGGAAATTCTTGTTATGAGAGCACTTGAGTGATATTGCTAGCTATATGCTTGTTTCGGGTAGTGTAATTTGTACATATGAATGGTTGTCGATTGCTAATGTAGTTTCCAAACCCTTATTCCTTTGTGTCACATTGTAGTGCTTCATATTCATACACGGTTGGTTTTGAAAAAAAGATAGGAGGAAATGTTGTGCTTTGAACTAAATGTGATGACTGCCTGCCTTGAATATCTTAGATTCTCCTACTGAAACATCATTTTTGTTTATTATGTTTTTGTTGCCTGAGGACATAAAAATATTCTAAGTTGAGGGTGTTGATGTGCTATAGAAATATAGCACTTTTGATACTTAAAATGATGAAAATATGCAAGTTTCTGAGGAGTTTTTGTTAGATTTGATCTATTTTGGGTATGTTTTGCAGAAAATCATGATTTGGAAGATAAGTTCGTGAAAATTGTGAAAAGTCATTTTTGGTTACTTTTGGAGTGATTATGAATGATTGGTATGTTTCCCAGCTTGATCGTGATTAATACATGTTCGAGGGTCAAAGAAGAGCTGAAAAACTAACTCACGACACTTACCTGTAAGTAGGACCTACAGACCGCATGTACACAAAGCAGGTGCAAGAAAGTCAAAATCTCGAAAGATGAACATGTAGGATTTTTGCTCCTGCTACCTTCGCCCACTACCTGTGCCCTGCCAGACTGCAAGTGCAGGGAGTAGGTGGCCACCAACCAGGTTTTCTCCTATTTTTTCTAGTCTTAGTTTGTAGGGTTTGCTTTTGTACTATAAATACCTTTTATGTACTTTTTAGTCAGAGAGAGATGAGATATAGAGAAGGCACACTTTTAACACTTAGAAACATATTTTGATTACAAGATCCATCTTTGATCTTGGAATTTCATTGTATCGACTTTGATTGATTATTCTATTTATGGTTGTGGGTTTACTTTCATCTTATCATTGTGATTTCATCCTTACTCTTCAATATGAATGCTAATGATTTCTTCATAATCATGAGCGGCTAAAACCCATAGCTAGGGTTGTGGAAACCCTGGCAAATTGACAAAGTAGGGAAAGTGCGATTGTTGATAGGAAACCAATACCTATGTCATACATTACTTTCTCTTCGATATGATTGATTTATTAATGGGTACACATATTAGGATCCCACCTAGATATTGCTACTTTCTCTAACAAAGCGGTAGTAACTAGAAAAATATAAAGACATCAGTAATTAGGGGAGTTAATAGTCGATTCGTTGTAGCACAATGGTATATACGAATGATTATTAGCCTTTATCTAATAACTTAAGACTTAAAAGGTGATAGTTAATTGGGAAAAGGGGAATAGTTAGTAACGCGACACTCTGAGACTCAATAGGTAAAGGAATAATTCCTCCTGCTCGCCCAAAAGACATCTAAAGGTACATAACTTATTTGTTCTGCATGGAAGGAATTGAGTTGGTTCAACAACACACATAAACCTACAAAGTTGAGATGCCAGGGGGTATGCAATTTTAGAGTTCACTCAAGACCAATTTTCAACCAAGTAAATATTGTTTTGTGTTTGAGATGACTATACACAAAACCCCTATTTACTTTCCTGTTTTGCCTATAGACTATAACCATTGAGATCTATCAAACCACCTATTCCCTTAGGATTAGACCACAACCTTAGTTGGGTTATTCTAAAAGGGGGTGTTTCTTAGATGTCATCATTTAGTTGCTAATGTTTTAGGATACATTGCTATCTTAGGGATAATTATGACTTATTTCATATCTAGAAATGAATTTAGATACCTTATTCTAGTCTGGGATTAACTAAAAATAGATTTCAGGGATTAGAAGTAGGTTCCTCCGGCTCACCTCAGCCCAAGACTTGTGTTAGATTTTGTAGACTTACTTACATATAATATACTCTCGTTAATGTTTATTTTGATACTTTGAAGAATTTTTTGCTTATTGATCATGCTGGTTTGGTAATTGAGGGTTAGTTCTAATTTTGGATAATTTCTAATGGATAATGTTGTGATTTATTGATATGGCTTATGGTGTGTCATATTTATTTGGCCTATTGATATGATCTAATGATATATGAGTTCTAATTTAAGTCTGACAAATAATAATAATGAGATATGAGTTTCATTTCAAGTTTCATATATGATGATAATGTTGACAATATGAGTTCCAATTCAAGTCCCGCAAATGATGGTACTATTGAGTTATGGTTCACGTTTGACATTATGGAGTCTTGGTTATGGCATGATAACTTGGTAATTTGAGGTTATTGGACTATTTACATTCCTTGATTGTGCCCTCTAGGATTATGGGGGTTTGCATTTGGTTATTTTCTTTTCCGCACTTATCGCCTTATGAGGGCCAATTTAGTAGTTATAGTTGTGTGATCCTTGCATTACTATTTTGTATTTATTATCTATTCATGTACAGATCAATGCTGGAGCTTATTTCTAGGTTTTCCCTCTTACCTTGATTTAGTTTATTTTATCTTGTATCTTATCATATTTATATTATGATTTAGCTCAGTCGGCATATGATGCCTACTGAGTACCCGTGGTTTTGGTACTTATACTACACTTTTGTACCTTTTTGGTGCAGATCTAACTACTAGTAGTCGTCTCTGATTCAATGATCGTGCTAAGTTGATTTTGGAGATAGGGTCAGCTCACGGAGTTGGAGTTTCCCTTTTTCTTTCTATTTATCCTTTTCTAGTCTTTCATTTTTAAGAAAACTTGTATTTGATTATTCAGTACTTATAATTCTGTTGGAGTTGCTCTTCTACAGGGATTACTGAGTCTTGGGATGGTTGATGCTTTTTTATCTACTAGATTAGATTGTTATGACTGCTTTATTGCTCTTTTAACTCTTTAAATGTTGATTTTAGACTTTTAGGCCATTTCCCCCAAGTTAGCCCATTGCTTATGACTCTGGCGTTGGTTTGGCTTACCTATTTGTGCGATAAAGTAGGTGATATCATGACTTTTAAATCGAATCATAACGAAACTCAAACAACTTAGCCCAACACATAGTCATAAATCAAATAAGCTAGCCACTTCATTTAATATCTAATGTCTTAACTGTTCCAATAATTGTCGATATAGAAAATAAAATGTACGTCTAAATAACCCCAAGAATCTGAAAGTCATTGTACCATAACAACTAAAAATGTTAATAAAAGGATTCAACCCAAAATAATTTAAAATATTTGAGTCCGAAACAAATTGACTAAAAACTAAGTAGATGGCTCATGATTGCCCAAAAGATGTAGTTTAACCTTGAGAAAAAATATCAACTGCTCCAAAGCTGAGGTCTAGATGTAGTCAGCAAGAAATACTCAAAAATAAATAAAAAGAAGAGCACATATAGTATCAGTACACAAGAAACAATAGCATGCCGGTAGGGTCATTGACCAATCCAAAATAAGAAATGTGAACAAGAAAAGATAACATATTAAACAAGAACAACCATGAACACCTACCATATAACTATATTGTAATTGTGTGATACTTAACCTTTCAAATAATACCATAGAGTTCAGTTAAGTATAAATCAATATAGGCAATACTCTAGTCAAAACTTTTTCTACCAGCATTCAATCCAAATCAACATACCATGACTCATCAATAAGATGCTAAACCATTTATCGACTACATGAGTTAATAGACATATAAAAGATATGCCAGTCATTTCCCATTTAGCCTAGACCACTAAGTGATCTAATTATGACATCATCAATGGCCATAATCTTGAATCCCAGTTCATTCAAGGAACCTAATATAACAAGTCAACAGATAAACCCAGTTCACTCAAGGAACCAAATATAACAAGTTAACACATAAACCCAATTAACTCAATGAACAAAAATAATAAGTCAATACATAAACTCAATTCACTCAAGAAACCATCACACTCACTAATAAAATATACACACCTGGTAAGAATATTATGGTCACCCATTAGCCATGACCAGTAGGGGACGACCTCTTGTTCCTATAGAAAAATCCCAAATATCTAGTGTCTACCAACCTTATATCGACCAATCTCATGAAGATGTTCAAATATTGATACATCTTATAATAATGTAAATACCATAAAAATTTCCTAATAATGGTACATCCCACAATATTGACAACTATAATAAAAATCACAATCATAATGAAAACAAGAACCATACTAGTAAAACCAACAAGGTTTTAATATAACTACATTGCATAAAATTAACAATTAGGACACTAATTAACCATTTACTGTAGTTGAACAAGCATTGTAACAAGTACACAATGAATAAAATTAACATGCACACATATGTCAAATTAGGTTTCAACCACATTAAAACATCACCTACCTTAATCCAAGCCCGCACCATTCTATTAAACTTGAACCTTGCCTTTTCGTGCAGTTTCTATTTAGTTGTGATCTAAAAAAATATTGTGATCCCAATTCAAAAAATAACCAAGTACATTTGAGGATTACAACCTAACCACATAACTCTTACGCCAAATGTCATGATCAGTCCTCCTATTATAGGATTTTCTATCATTATTCCATCTTAATTCTACCAATTTCATGGAATTAATGGTGAATTCTAATCAATCAATTGTAAATTAACTATTTTCAATCAAAACCCAAGGACTTTCTACTCAATTCACCCAATCGCACTACAAAATGACCAATGTGAAGTTAAATCCTCCCACAACCCCAAAACTAGTGATTCTAAGTATTAGTAACTAAAAATCTAGTTAAATAAAGGTATTAAATTACCTTTACGAAGGAATATAATGAAATTTAGTTAGAAATCACCTAAATTGCCTCTCCCAACCCTTAGGTGAATATGAAATAAAAATTATATTTTTGGTGTATTTTGTGCATTAATCAACATTGTAACGCCTTGAATCTGGTACTCGAAATTCTACATGGTGCTCACGACCCCGAAGGACCACAAGCTAACCCATGACTGATATTTATATCTGTACACTGTATAACATATTAAATATAAAGTGGAATGAAGGATAAAAGGCCCTAAGGTTCAAAACTGCATAACTTATAAAATATAACATCTGAGTGGGGTAATAGAATACCCAAAACTGAAATAATGTCTGAACATACTATAGTCTAAAAAACCTCTAAAACATAACTGTCTGGATAAGGATTTGATGGGACATGTCCCCAACTAACTCCAACTTATAAATTAATTAATGAGATAATAAATAAATGATTATTTCCTTGAAAGATGAGGACTCACTGCTAACTCTGACTGTTGAGACTTGAATGTTACTGATGCTCTGTAGATCGTACTTCTGAACCTATGGTATAAGAAACCATAGCATAAATGTGTCAGTACTTTGAATGTACTGGTATGCATGGAAGCTAGACTGAATGCATGGGGTTCATATGCATGAACAATACTGGCTAATTGACTAATATGAATGTAAGAATACATACATGAATACGTTGTAACTATATCTGAGATTGTGATAACATGAATTTATTGATAACTAACATGACTGATAACCAAATTTTGAGGACTGATATAACTGATCACATGAGTCACTGTATCTGACAGTCCTGAATATGATAGAACTAGCTGAGTTCTGTACTATTCTGAGTTAACTGTATCTGATAGTCCTTAATTTTATAGAACTACCTGAGTTCTATTACTGAGATTGAATGACTACATCTGACAGTCCTGATTCTACAACTGAAACTGTGGGAAGTAGTTATCTAACCGACATGCCCCTAATATGCCATTATGGCTGAGTTGGGGTCCAATCTATAACTTCAATTGGAAGGGTGTCAATACCGTGACACTAGAAAGAACAAGCTGTGAGTGACCCTCATCTAACAGTGTCCCCAAAAAAAATGGTGGGCCCCTCATTTGATAGAGCTTATCCATCTCATCAACCCTTATCTGATAGTGTTGATGTCTCAACCTATGCTGGCTACATAGTTCTGGAATGCTAGGATGACTTCTAAGAATCAAAACCTTATCTGACAGTGTATGTTCCCATCCTTGGTTTCACTCGGTGCTAATTCCTACTCTCATCTGAATAGACACCGATCATAGATTACTGAACTGAACTTGACAGAATTAACTAAGTTACATTGACTGATGGAATAGTACTGAGATTACTGTATTACTGAGCTTTGTTGAGTCACTTAACTGACTGAGTTCTATGGATCATGGCTTGACTGAGGATATCATGAAAACATGACACGGACTCTTGGCACACAACTATATTTTTTGGGTACAAGTACCCCCAAGACTCGATAAAAGAAAGCTAACAAAACATGACTTTATTGAGTACAAGACCAACATCAACAATACATAATCCATTGTCTAAGACATTTCATCAAACACTTGACATACATAACTTGTACATGAATGGATATTTCATATTATCATACTAGTATGGCACTTTTCCTTCACATAGGCATTTAAACAAACATGGGGCGAGTATGCTATCGTTATATAATCATCAACATATCAAATAATCAAGAATATATCAGTCAACTTGTGAATTGAAGGGTTTATCATGAATACTACATAATTCCTCGCATACTAAAATCAATTCTTGTAATTAATAGTCTATAACATGGAATGAAACCAAACAACAATATGAACATCACTTTTCAATTGAATCAAATTATGAACATTCGTAAATATACAAATCTTTGATTTTAAAAAGAGATAATTCAGCTTTATGGGTGAAAGATACCCATGAATTCACACATGATATACCTTAGTTCTTGATTTAGCGAAGATTAATGGGGAGACTTTCTTGAAATTGAATCCCAATTGAAACCCTAGCTTGTTCTTGAGAGAAAATTAAGAGAAACTAGTATATTTTGGGTTCCAAATAGTCGAATCTCGTGTTAAAGGGCTTAAATAAGGGTGAAAAATTAACCTTTTAACCCTGAACGCATCTTTTAAATTGGTGAAAATTTCCGGACCTAGACCCTTGGCACGACACGGCGCTATCGCATCGTGTCATTGGAATTTGACAATTAGGAAATAGGAAAATGATGCGACGTGGAGCCATCGTGCTGCCACTTCATTTGCAACTTGGATGTTTGGCGCGATGTGGAGAAATCATGCTGGGATACTAGAAAAAGGACAATTTCCATTTTATCTTGTGGCGCGGCACGCCACTAACCAATATGGTGCTATTTTATGATGGGGACTTGAAATAGTCAAAACTTCTTACCCTGTTATTGAATTTAGGCAAATTTTATATCGATGGAAATCTCATTGAATTTCCCATATGATAAAAAGTGAAAATCTTGAAAATTCCCCATGGAATAAACATCACTCAATTTAGAAGCTAATACTTGACATTCTTGAGACAAAATTAGTTAGAAAACTTCGGGGTATTTTATCATTATCCCATATTTTATCGTTTCATGACAGTAGGTACTAGGGTTCCTTTTTTACTCTTATGCAATGTTATGTGGTGTAGGTAGAAATTAAGTTGCTGTGAAGTGGTAAGATTTTATCATCCAAAGAGATTTACCATTTCATTAGGTTTCTATTTAGATTTTGGGAATTGAAAGTTTCATTGTCATGGTCGGGGTCATATCCTGACCAAATTTGGTATCTTAGTTTTAGAGGCCTTATGGATAGGTAGGGTGTTGATATGTCATTTTATATGATTCATATTATCTCTCTTGGTTTTATATACATATATTTCATTGATTTGGTTTACTTTCACTTTATTATTATTATTGTGCTCTTAAGGTTAGGCTAAGGGGGGGTATCCAATCCATGGTGGGCTTGAGACACCCGTCACAACTAGGCCCTGATTTCGATTATGACATATACTTTATAAGGATAAATACTTTCCAGATGTCCAATCGATATCATAACATGACCTTAGGCCCAATAATGTGTTCTAAATGATTACAACATCATAATCAAGACCTTAGGCCCATATATATATCTGGAACCCATATCAATAATCATATTCGTAAGCTATCTCATATCTATAAGCCATAGCCTTTCTCAGAGGCATATTTTATATATATAAGCCAGATCGTATCCATAAGGCATATCATATCTATTGAACATAAATCATATTTGTGAGGCATATCATATCTATACTTCATAAATTATCTCTATAAGGCATCTCACATCCACGGGACATAATATATCAACAAGGTGTCTCACATCTAGGAGGCATAATATATTAATAAAGCATCTCACATCTGGGAAGCATAATATATGAATAAGGCATCTCACATCTAGGAAGCATAATATATAACTAAGGAATACATCATAAATATGTCTATGCCTATATTGTTAAGCATGTCGATGGAACATAGCATAAATCAAGTAAAAAAGCCATATAATAGCTAGAAGACAATAACCATAATTTGGGAAGATCATCACAATTCATCAAGTCATGAAGTTACCTTTTACTAAAGGATCATTAGTCTTAACTATTCCTATCATTTGTAAATAAGTTCACAGGGGCTAATATTAGTCTTGGCCTAAGGTGGGATGGAAGAGCCTAGTTCCAATTGTCGAATTCCATAATTATGAAATTTCTACCTCAGACTAGTCTAAGGTATCTAAATTTACTTCTAGATGGTGCATAAGCCATAATAAATTTTAAGATTGGGATTCCACCTAGGACATGAAAGATTAAGTCAACTCCACCTAAATTACAGTTTTGAGATCACTAAAGTAGCCCAAATAAGGTTAATATTACTAACCACACTTCCAATACATACACCACATCCTAAACCTAGTATCATATCATATCTATTCTGTGAATTAGTTTAATCTATAAAGAAGAAAATAGGACCCTAGAAATATCGCAAGTATTCCACCTTATAGGTCATATTCCACCTTATAGGTCAACTCCCTTATCTAATTACAAAGCTTAAATAGTCAAAACTAAGTCATGCTGTCCTATCCATAATCAATGTAAACATTCACATTCACATGAAATATATAAAACACCTTATATTGTGAAGAAAATTCGATAGAATCCTGCCTCAAATCCGAATTGCAATCCTCGAATCATTCACCAGACGCCCGCATTTACTTCAAGATCCTAAAATGCCGCTACACTATAAAAAAAATTGTAATCTATGTGATATTAGGAGTAAAGAAGGACCCATACTACCATATAATGAGTTAGGTCAAATTTTGGGTCAATGGGCCTGCAGGGCCTAATAACAAAATTCAAAAGCTGAACCCCTCACAAGGTTCTTGAAGAATAAGGAAGTTATGCTCAAAAGTTGAGCACAAATGAAACACAAATCAGATCTCAAATCAACCCTTAAAGTTTAGGAATTCAAAGCCCTATTTTATATGAATTAACCAAGAAATAAAAGGTATCTTACCAGGAATTCGAAGAGAAATCATGGAATAGTCATTATCCAAGCTCTACAAATATTCTACAAGCTTCAATCCCACTTTATCTCACACTTTAGGGTTTTGGCTCTAAAAAGAATGGATAAAGAATGAATAAAATTGAGGAAAAGGGGTCATTTTATATCCAGACTAAGCATTTGGGTTTTTTTATTGCGACCCACAAATTGTGATCACAATACATCAGCCTAAACACGCAAACCATGATTGCAACCTGAGCATCATGATTGCAATATTAGCTTGCCAAGGGTATCGTGATAATGTCACCTTGGCTTGCATTTGAGATAGCACCAGATTTTCTGTTGCAGCAAATTTTCTATGTCCAAAATGGACTTCGATCGGGGGTTCAAGTTTTTCCAGAACCCTGTACGTGCAAACAAACTATGTACCTATACCTAATTCGGCGTTCCAGACTCAATAGAACCATCAAAACTTTCAAATGAGGTTATTTAGACTAAACGTAGGGCCCATACCTATAGTTCTATTTTTCACATAATCTGATTCAACCTTGGTGTTGAGATTTCGGCCTTGATTTTTCACCTATAGTTTAATTTTTCACTTAAATAAGGCCCACAACTATATTTCCAGACTGAAGTGCACTATATCTAATAAAAGATGCCAAACATCATGTGGCTAATATAAATGAGTTAGATGAATAGAAATCCTATGCTGGGGACACTCTCTAAACTAGTGATTAATCTCTCCATAGTTGTAGCAAACTCTTAAATCACTAACCTAGAGGTAAACATGAACTGAGCCCAAATGGCTTGCCAAATAACGCCGAGAGCACTCTCTACTACCATGATCACCTTCCCATAATCATAGACTATCTCAAGAAATCTAGGCTGGCGGGGATTACATACTAACTCTGTCGGATCAACTAACTCGCGTCTGGAGCACTCTCTAAACCAATGTCCCATCTCAACACAACCAAAACAAGCTCTTGGAATACTCCAAGATACTGCCCTTCATAATTTAGAATGGCCGCCCTGGCTTGAATACCCATACTAAAAACTCCACAAGGTCTGGTAGGAACTCTTTCCACTATAATCACCATAACTAATATGAGAGCCACCCATAAACTAAAATGCTATATGTATAGAACCGATAGGCTGCAAGTGAATCTAACATCCACTAGAAGGATCCTCACTCCTGGATGTAATACTAATGGCACCATAAAGATGGATTTGTCTCTTATCGTCACCTCTATATGTCTCAATGCATTCTTTCTCTATGGCCCTCACATAATCATAATCTGAGTGAAGAAAGACTCAACTGCTATTAGGTGCTCCAATACCAAGTGCAATGGCAATGCTAAACCTATAATAAATCCGTGCACAAAGTTTTTCTCAGAAGAATATAGCATAGGAATATGCCTGGGCCACTCCAAAAATCCAATCTTGTTCTTAGAAACTGATAAGGAACCCTAAAGAACATAAATATTCCAACTACGTTCTAAGAACTACTTGATGGACTGTGTGTCATCTCTGGATATAAGGTTTCCATAATTAGACTCAGGATCCCCAATGCTGAACCTCAAAGGGACAAAGTAGTCATGATCTTTACTGGAGCCTGAGCTGGCCCCAAATTCTTTGGCTGATGCTGAAGATCTTCAATATCTACCTCTGACTCTCTAGTCTGACGTTATGCTGAACCTCTAGAAACACGTGTTAAAGTCTCATCCGTATCCATTAATGATCTCGCATCATCCATTTGGGATCGAATAGAGTCATAGAATATGCTTGAGGCTAATAGTAATACAGATACACAACAAGGAGTCAAGAAGTGAATTTTATAAGAATTCCTTGTATTCTCCCAAAGATTGGTTATGAACATATCCGTAGGACTCTACTAAATACTTATCTCTTATACTAATACACCGGTGAACCTAGGCTCTGATACCAATTTTTTAGGTCATGATGTTTCCTATAAAAACCACCAGTTGACAAGCCAATAACATATTCTGAAACTGCTAGTAATGGACTGCCCGAAAAAATGAAAGAAAGAATGCAGAAAAGATGAAATAAAATAATAATATACATAAGATAATCCTAAGACCTAGTAGAAGCAATTCAAGATCTTCTAACATAAGAATTATACAAATGAGGTACTAAATAAATATACAGATACAACCATCTCTGAATACAACATAAAGACAAGACTAGTACATAAGAGGGAGGGAAGTAATACTCTGAATGTCAGGACCTTACTCTATGTCTCCAAACCATGGATACTCCGCACGACACACACAACACTAACAATAACCCATACTATGATCTACAGGTTGTAGAAATGTAGTATGAGCACCGAACATGTGGTACTCAGTAGGCAACTGCCGACTTGTAGAAATGTAGTATGAGCACCGAACATGTGGTACTCAGTAGGCAACTGCCGACTCTTCTCTAAGGAGATTACAGATATATATATATATATATATATACATATATATATATATATATATATATATATATATATACAGACAAACACACACTCACATATATATGTATATATATATATAACATATAAATAGAATGGAAAACTACACCTAAATGTCAAGCAACCTCAAGAAAGACAATGAGATAATAAGGATCAGCTGGTCTATTCATGTCCAAGAACTAAAATAATAAGGCTAAGGAAGTATTAAGAAAGAACTATTCCATTCCATACATACTCACGAATCTCAACTCTTTACCATATATTACTGGATAATATACAGAAAAGGGCAAAAGAAAGATATACATTAGTTTACAAGGCCAAGGAGTAAATATACAATCTGAATAAATGAAACAAAAGGGATATATAGTAATACCATAGTTATATATAGACACACACACACACATACATATACATATATATAAATATAGAGATATATAAGGTCAACTTGAAGCATATCCTACATCATCAATCTAGCACTTCTAAGGCCACAGAGTTACAGTAGGAATTAGTGCTAGTATACATCAAGGTTTCTACTACATTCATCTAATCATGAGATAATCATGCATAGTAATAAAATCATATGATAAAAGAGCCAAAACATACCTTAAATCTCAATATCAAACCATTAACCAATCTATTACAAACGAGCAAAAATAATAAACATAACAACATCAACGATAACATAATAAATCAACTAGTCCGAAAAGCCAATACCTAACTGAGCCCTTAATGAACCCCATTGTCCCAGGCTGAGAAAGTTCAATCTACATACAAAACACCACAAGTAATACTCATCACCCATACCTATGCAATCTCTTATAAGGTTGATAGATATAGGATCATACTGGTGATAGAAAATGCACATGAAAAGATGAATACAACAAAATCCACAATGTCATAACCATACAGGTATCAAAATGTATATTAAGACTCAAATCGATAAGTATAATAAATATCATAAACATTATCATCAGAATCATCCTCCAGCCTTGCTAAGTATATAAGCATATCATTATAATCATCCTCTGGACTTTCCATGTTTATAAGCATATAATCATAGTCATCCTCTGGCCTTGCCGAGTATATAAGCATATCATCATAATCATCCTCTGGCCTTGCCGGGTATATAAGTATATCATCATAAGCATCCCCCATCCTTGTCATGTATATAAACATATCATCAACACACACACATATAAAAATATATAAAAAACATCAATACTATTTTTTATCATTAGGTTTTACCCATAATTCATATCATCAATACATCATCCTCCACCATCCTTATTCCAGAAAGATGTGTAAGTAGATACATATAATAGGTGCAAAGACTTAAGTAATGGCTAAAAAGAGTTTAAATCTGTAAAACCCATTGCCCAAGGTAAACTTCAGGACTAAATCATTATAAAAGTGTAGAATGGGTCAAAATCTCTCACAAGCTGAGAAAATAATATTATCAAAATATGGATCGGAGTCTATCTCGGTCAAATCTTTAAAACATCATTTCTAATCTCTATACACATAGGTTATTCACTAAGACGGTGCAATTATTATTATGAATAAATCTATTTTGAGGAAAAAAGGTTGGCTTTAACCCCTAATTAGAAATAATTTGTAACAAAATAGCATTTTAGTTGGAACCGTAACATTTACAGATTTAATGATCATGAATGTATCGAATCTATACATGCCATCACCTATATTGAAAAAATAGAACCATAAGAATCAACATATCTATAAACTACATCCATTTCCTTTACAAGGATAAACAATTCCCGGATGTCCAATCAATATCATAACATAACCTTGGGCCCAATAATGTGTCAGGAATGATTACAGCATCATAATCACGACTTTAGCCCCACATACATATCAAGAACCCAAATCAATAATCATATTTGTGATCCATTTCGTATCTATAAGCCATAGCTATCTAAGAGGCTTATCTTATCTACAAGTCACATCGTATCCATAAGGTATATCGTATCTATAGGATATAAATCATATATATGAGGCATATCATATCTATAGGCCATAAATCATTTCTAAGAAGCATCTAACATCTATAAGACATAATATATCAACAAGGCATCACACATCTAAGAGGCGTAATATATCAATAAGGCATCTCACATCTAGGAGGAATAATATATCAATAAGGCATGTCACGTCTAGGAGGAATAATATATAACTAAGACATAAATCATAATTATTCCTATGCCTATATTGTTATGCATGTCGATGGACCATAACATAAATCATGTTCGAAAGCCATATCAGAGCTATAAGCTAATAACCATAATCTGGGAATACCATCATCATTCAACAAGTCATAAAGTAACCTTATAATAAAGGCTAATTAGTCTCAACTATGCCTAGTATCTATAAATAAGTTTACAAGGGATAACACAAGGCTTGGCCTAAGGTGGGTCGGAAGAACCCACTTCTAATCCTCGAATTCCATAATTAGACAATTTTTGTCTCAGACAAGGCTAAGGTATCTAAATTCATATCTAGATGGTACATAATCCATAATCAATCCTAAGATAGGGATTCCACCTAGGACATGAATGATTAAGTCAAATCCACCTTAATTACGATTTTGAGATCACTAACGTAGACCAAATAAGGTTAATCTCAGTAAAAGCACTTCCAATACTTAAACCACATTCCAAATGTTGCATCATATCATATCCATTCTATGAATTAGTTCAATCTATGAAGAAGACAATAGGATCCTAGAAATATTACAAGTATTTCACCTTACGGGTCAACAACCTCATCTAATCCCCAAACTTAAATAGTCAAAACTAAGTCACGATGCTCTGTCCACAATAAATCTTAACATTCACATTCACATGAAATATATAAAATATATCATCTTGTGAATAAAAGTAGGAAGAAGCCTACCTCAAAATCGAACTGCAATCCTTAAATTATTCACCAAATATCAGTTGTTACTTCACAATCCTGAAATGCAGCTACCCTATCAAAATCATAATCTAAACATTATCAAGAGTAAAACAAAACTCATATTACCATATAATTAGTCGGGTTAAATTTTAGGTCAAGAACAGGCCTACGAGACCTGCTAACAGAATCTAAAATTTGAACACTTCACAAGGTCCCTCAAAGGACAAGGAAGTTGTGGTCAAAAGTTGAGCACAAATGAAACACAAATTGGGTCTCAAATCAGTCCTTAATGTTTAGGAATTCAAAGCCCTATTTTCTAAAAATTTATCAAGAAATCAAAGTTATCTTACCATGAATTTGAAGGGAAACCATGGAATAGTTGTTATCCAAGCTCCCCAAATTATCTACAAGCTTTAGTCCCACTATATCTCACTTTTTAGGGTTTTAGCTCTCAAGAGAATGGATGACAAATGAGTAAAATTAGGCAAAATGGGTCTTTTTATAACTAGACCAGGAATTCAGTTTTTGCTATCACGACCTGCGGATTTTGATCATAACACATCAGCCTTCACACATGAACCACGACCACGACCACGACCTAAGCATTACAATATAGCATTTGTCAGCCGAGGGTATCACGATCGCGACACCTTGGCTTGCATTCACAATAGCACCAGATTTTTTGATGTACCAAATTTTCTATGTCGGGAATGAAGTTTAACTGGGGGTTTGAGATTCATTCAGCACATCGTATACACAAATAAACAATGCAACCATATCAAATTCACTATTTTGGATCAATGGAACCATCAAAACTTTCATACGACATCTTTTCAGCTAAATATGGGGCCCACACCTATAGTTTCATTTTTTACATAATCCATCCAATAGCCCAAAACGAGTTTGAAATCCTCTAGACCTGAATCAAAGGCCCCTCCAGCCTACAATTGATGTTCCAGAGCTGATAGAGCTATCAGAATTCTAGTCCGAGGTCATATACTAGGATTTTTGGTCCAAGAACAAATCCTAAACACTGAAAGCTAAAAAATAAGGAAATGAGCCTAAAATCCAAATGAACTATATGATCATTGAAATACGGTTTTAGTAAGTCATAAATAGGGAGGGCAATGGTGCACTACGATGTGGTATGGGTGCGGTGTCGGTTTTTTCTAAACCCACAAGTTTTAAAACCGCACCGCACCACACCGCATCACCTTTAAACACGCATAAACCCGCCCCACATTCATACCCGCGCATAACCGCACTATACCACCCCATGTTTTTATTTTTTTTGAAAAATTTATAACTCTATTAAAAATTATTATATTTTTAAATCTACAACTAAAAATAATAACTAATTTCTATTATATCACTTTTCACTAAAAAATTGTCAAAAAGTATAACGTGTACAAGTAATGATCAAATATCATATTTTTATTAAAATGAATAGAGATGTTAAAAAAGATACTATAAAAATATTTATTTGTAGTTTATACATGACTTTTTAAGTATCAAAAAATTTGAAGTCAAGAATACATATAATTTTAGGTATATTTACGAGAATAATACTAATTTTTAGCTTTTTTTAATTTAAACGCACATATACCCGCAATCCGCACCGCACTATTCAAAAAAAATTACTTTACCCTTCCCCGTACCTGCCCCGCACTGCATAACTTAAAATCTGCACTTCCCCGCATAGCTTAAAACCTATACCACATCACACCCGCACCGCCCCATTGCCATCCGTAGTAATAAATGACCTATAGCTACTGTGGGAAGGCTTAAAATACCAAAAATACATGCAAATCAAGAAAATGACTTGGAGTACACGACATATATCACTTAAGCTAGTAATGTATAACTTCTAACCTAGTTGAGAGGTTTTCCCGTACCTTGGTTAGGTATAGAACCTATCTATCTATGTGTGGATCTACTTAGTGAACCTTTATGGCTAAACATCAACCAACTTGAGGTAATATTATAATTCATAATGTGGCACTTAATTATGGGATTTGGATTTTCTATACCTATATCTGCTTAGTGTTAACTAATCCTCCCAAAATAGATCATATAATTATAGTCATAATCAATTTCTATCCATCTATATGTAAATCTTGAATCTTTACAAAATTTATGTTTCAAACTATCTTTAATTTCACTCTGCTATGGGTTAGTACTATATTTCTTGAAAATTCATAATTACATAACATTTTAGGCTCGACGGTAAATGAAAATGCTCATTCAAGTCTTACATATCAGAAATAAAAGAACTTTTGAAGAAAATAATTGCACTTTGAAACTCCTGAACTTTGGAATTGAAAAACCTTTCTTGTACTTCTTGAGTTTTGAGAGGAAGGAAATGAGGGATTTTGGAATGATTCTATATGTTTGGAACTACTCTCATTTTAACAATCAAACTTTATTTAACACATAATGAACTTGCTTAGACTAAGATTTAAAAAAAGAAAGAAATGTAAATGAATGAACATAATCATTGAACTATAAGACGAAAACCTTGGATATAAAAGTTTCTATGAATTTCTTTAGGAAGAAGGTTATTACCTTAATATTTACCATCAAGATGAGTGAATATGTGTAGGTAATTAGACTTTATAGTATTTTTGTCCTCCCATGTAGCTTTATCAACATCTTGATTTCTCCATAATACTTTAACTATTGTGCAATACCCTGCATGTTTATAAGCTAAGAAGTGAATAAGTATTCCTACGTATGAAATCTCCTATCCTATGATTCATACTTGAGTACATGACTTACAATGAATATCCTAGTGATAGGATAGATTATGATGCACTAAGTATGTCCATATGAGTCACTTAAGGTAATACAAGCTAAGAGTTTTTGAATCCATCAAGTTCAGTTTAGTTATTCAGTTTAGCTTAGTTATTCAGTTCAGTGTCCTTCATATAGGAGTAGAGGTTAGCACCTAGTAAACCAAAGGATGGGAACTCACCTGCCAGTTCAGGGTGTGATTCTTAGTAGCAATCTTTGTGTTCTAGAACTACGTAGCCAGTGTAGGTTGAGACATCTTAACCTATCAACTTAGGGTTGATGAGGTGGCTTAACCCATCAGTTTAGGGTTCCTACCGTTCTCATTGAGTACTCACTAGATAAGAGTCACTCACAGCTGTCCTTACCAGTGGCACGGTATTGACCCCCCTCCAGTCAGGGCAGAGATCGGACCCTAGCTTAGCCATAATGGCACACACGGGGTATGTCAGTTAAATCTATTTCCCACAGTTTTAGTAACAGTCACAATAAAAGAACGCAGGGCGTTCTTCATATTTCAATATATACAGGACTATCAGATACAGTCATCTATGTTATCAGTTTTACTATTAGTCATGACAGTTATCAGTAAACCATGTATTAGCTTACAAGTCATGCTATCACGTATTCACGGTCCCAGTTTCTATATGTGTGTGTTTGCACTCCCACGTTCATATTAGTCATTCAGTGTTGTTCATGCATGAAACCCTTTATGTTCAGCCTACCTTCCTCGTATACTCAGTACTCCAGTTGTACTGATGCATTTACGCTATGGTGCTTTCTTTTCATGTTACACCATAGGTTCCGAGATATGAGCTCCAGCCCAACAGTAGCGGTAGCGTTCCAATCGCAGAGACACAGTAAGTCCTCATTGATTCGAGGACAATATGATTTGATTCATTTATTTATTCTTCAGTTCAGTTTTACAGAGTTAGTTGGAGGCATGTTTCTTTAACTCCTTATTCAGACAGTTTAGAGGCTTTCAGATTTACATTCAGATTTACATTCAGATTTAGTTGTTTTGGGTATTTTCGCCCACATGACTGTATTCAGTTGAACTTTATGGCCTTACAGTTCTATGTATTCCATATTATTTTAATATTATTTACAGTATATAGGTACAGATATCAGTCATGGGTTAGCTTGTGATCCCTCGGGGTTATGAGCACCGTGTAGCATTCCGGTTCAGCAAATCGGGGTGTTACAAACTTGGTATCAGAGCCTAAGGTTCAATAGCGTCCTAGGAAGTCTGAAAGTCGTATCTAGTAGAGTCTTGTACATGGGTGTGTTGCGCGCCATATTTATGTGCGGGAGGCTAAAGATGTTTTAGGAACAGTCCCCTTTCTTCATTATTCATGTCATGCTAGTGAGCATAATCACAAGTTAAACTCTCAGTCTAATCCATTCTTCTCTTATTCCAGACCATAGCCCCAAAGAGAAGAAACCAGCCAGTACCTCATCTCGAAGATCCTTTGGGCGAACATGTTTCCAATGCGGAGTTTAGAACCGCATTTACCACACTTGCTCAGTCCATGGGTGTAAAGAATGAACGGCCATCAGTCATTCCGATCAATTCAGTGGCCACTCCTAAAGTAGCTAGGGTTCAAGACTTTACCTGGATGAACCCTCCATCTTTCCATGGGTCTAAGTCCGATGAGGACCCTCAGGAGTTCATTAACCAAGTCCAGAAGGTCATTGACATCATGGGTGCTACTTTTATTGAGAGTGTTAAGTTAGCCACCTACCAGTTATAGGATGTTGCTCATGATTGGTACAAACAGTGAAAGTCTGAGAAGTTAGATGATACAGGCCCTATCGAGTGGGAGGAATTTGTCATGGCCTTCTTAGACATATTCTTTCCCCAAGAGCTGAGGGAAGCCAAAGTTATTGAGTTCATCAACCTCAGGTAGGGGAATATGACGGTTAGGGAGTATTTTCTCAGATTCACTCAGCTAGATAGGTATGCTCCTCATATGGTTGCAGACAATAGAGCTAAGATGAGCAAGTTCGTGTCAGGGGTCAATGATAGCATGGTAAATGAGTGTAGGTCTGTGATGCTGATCAATGATATGACCTCAGCAAGACTCATCACCCATGCCCAGCAAGTAGAAGAGCAGAATTTTAAGATAAGAGAGAGGCAGAACAAGAGAGCAAGGTCAGGTAATTTCAACATTGCTCACCCCAAGTCAGATGGAGGAAACCATTTACAATTTCACTCCAAGTCAGCCATTCCAGCTCCTTCTTCTGCCAGGGCTCCAATGCCAAAGTTCAGAGACAGCAATAGAAACAAAGCGCCAGGCTCTAAATCTCAGGGCAATGTTAGCAGTGCCCTAACAAATCCCCTTTGTCAGGCTTATAGTAAGAACCATAAAGGCATTTGCAGAGCCGGTAGTGATGTCTGTTTTGGTTATGGAAAGCCAAGCCATAGGATTAGGGAGTGTCTGTAGTCAAGTCTTCAGGTTCAGCAAAATTATTCTACGGCTCAGTCCAGTCGCCTGAACCAGCAGGGTGCCATTTCCAGTGCTACAAGTGGGCAACGCCCAAATAGACTCTATGCTCTTCAGTCCCGACAGGATTAGGAAAATTCTCCTGATGTCGTTATGGTACATTACAGATTTTCCATGTTCATGTTTATGCTTTACTAGACCTAGGTGCATCTTTGTCTTTTATTACTCCATACATAGCAAGCGATTTCGAAATCAGTCTCGAAGTCCTAGCAGAGCCTTTCTCAGTCTCTACTCCAGTGGGCAAAACTATCATAACTTGGTGGGTATACAAGAGCTGCCCGGTTATGATATCTCAAAAATCCACATCAGCAGATTTAGTAAAGTTAGAGATGACTAATTTTGATGTCATTCTCGACATGGATTGGCTTCATTCCTTCTATGCCATAGTCTACTGCAGAAATAGGATAGTTTAGTTTTAGTTTCTGAATGAGCCCGTCCTAGAGTGGAAGGGTAGCATTTCAGCGTTCAAGGGTCAACTTATTTCCTACCTTCGGGGAAGGAAAATGATTTCTAAGGGTTGTGTGTATCATCTCATGCATGTTAGCCTCAAAATAGTCCCTGTTGCTAATGAATACTCAGATATCTTTCCTGAAGATCTTCCAGGCATTCCTCTCAAAAGGGAAATAGACTTCGGTATAGACCTTCTTCCGGATACTCAACCTATTTCTATTCTTCTATATAGAATAGCACCAGCAGAACTCAAGGAAATGAAAGATCAGTTGAAGAATCTCTTAGATAAAGGATTCATCAGACCCAGCGTTTCCCCATGGGGTATGCCAGTATTATTCGTGCGCAAGAAATATGGTTCTCTTAGGATGTGTATTGATTATTGACAACTCAATAAGGTCATGGTTAAGAACAAATATCCTCTTCCCAGGATTGATGATCTATTCGACCAACTTCAGGGTGCTAGTTACTTCTCCAAGATACACCTCAGATCAGGCTATCATTAGCTCAGAGTTAGAGAATGTGACATTTTGAAGACAACTTTCCGTACTCAATATGGTCACTTTGAATTTTTAGTCATGTCATTTGGTCTTACCAATGCCCCAGCAGCTTTTATGGATTTGATGAACCGTGTGTTCAAGCAATACTTGGACATATTTGTCATAGTCTTTATAGATGATATTCTGGTCTATTCTCGCACAGAGCGTGATCATGCAGACCATCTCAAGATTATTCTTCAGCCTCTCAGGGATCACCAGTTATTCGCTAAGTTTAGCAAGTGCGAATTTTGGCTAAGATCAGTATCATTACTTGGCCATATTATTTCTAGTGATAATATTAGAGTAGATCCTCAGAAAATCGAGGTAGTAAGAAACTGGCCCAGACCCATATCTCCATCGGATATTAGGAGTTTCTTGGGTTTGGATGGCTACTACAGACGGTTTGTCGAGGGATTTTCTTCTATTGCATCTCCCATGTCTAGATTGACTCAGAAGAAGATTAAGTTTCAGTGGTCAGATTCATGCTAGAAGAGCTTTCAAGAGTTGAAGACTCGACTCACCTCCGCTTCAGTTCTAGCTATTCCAGATGCTTCAGACGGTTTTGTAGTCTATTGTGATGCATTCAGAGTGGGTTTAGGTTGTGTCCTCATGCAGCATGGTAAGGTCATATCCTATGCCTCCAGAAAGTTAAAGCCAAATGAGAAAAATTATCCTACTCATGATCTTGAGTTAGCAGTGGTAGTTTTTACCTTGAAGATTTGGATGCATTATCTCTATGGAGTTCATGTAGATGTCTTCACAGACTATAAAAGCCTTCAGTATGTCTTTTCCCTGAAAGATCTCAATCTTCACCAGAGAAGGTAGTTAGAGATCTTGACGGATTACGACATGAGTGTTCTTTATCATCTGGGCAAGGCCAATATTGTGGCTGATGCTCTCAGTCGACTCGCCATGGGTAGTATTTCTCACATTAAGGATAGTAAGAAAAAGATGGCTCAGGAGATCCATCAGCTTGCCAGACTAGGCATTCGCTTAGTCGATTCTTTAGAGGGTGGTGTATGTGTTCATAGTAGTTCAGAGTCATCTCTAGTTTTTGAGGTAAAAGAGAAATAAGACAGAGATCCTAGTCTTGTCAAGCTCAAAGAGTCAGTTCAGAATCAGAAAGTGGAGGTTTTCTCCCAAGGTAAAGATGGTGTTCTTCGTTGTCAAGGTCGTCTATGTGTTCCAGGTGTAGATGAATTGAGGCAGCGAATTCTTGTAGAAGCGCATAGTATGCAATACTCTATTCATCCAGGGGCCACTAAGATATACCGCGACAAGCGGGAGATCTATTAGTGGAGTTGGATGAAGAGAGATGTTGCAGAGTTTGTGGCTAAGTGCTCTACACGTCGCAGGTTAAGATAGAGCATCAAAAACCTAGTGGTTCCATGCAAGAGTTCACCATTCCTACTTGGAAGTGGAAATAAGTTAACATGGACTTCGTGATGGGTTTTCCCAGAACTCATCATCAGCATTATTCAATCTAGGTTATTATAGATAGAATGACTAAGTCAACTCATTTCCTTCTTGTTCGTACTTCTTGTTCCATCGAGGATCATGCCAAACTCTATATCAGGGAGTTAGTCAGATTACACGGTGTTCCACTATCCTAATCTCAGACAGAGGTACCCAGTTCACTTCTCACTTTTGGAAAGCATTCCAAAAGGGTCTCGGTACCCAAGTCCATCTCAGCACAAAATTTCATCCTCAGACATATGGTCAAGTAGATAGGACTATTCAGACTCTTAAAGATATGCTAAGGGCGTATGCAATTCACTTCAAGGGAAGTTGGGATGAGCACTTTCCTTTGATTGAGTTTGCATACAATAATAGCTATCATTCTAGTATTCAGATGGCTCCATTTGAAGCTCTCTATGGTAGGAGATGTAGATCTCCGATTGGTTGGTTTGAAGTTAGTGAGGCCTCAGTCATAGGTCCTGACTTAGTATTCGATGCCTTAAAGAAAGTTCAATTGATCAGAGAGAGACTCTGGGCTTCTCAGAGCCGACAGAAGTCCTATGCAGATATTCGTAGAAAGGATCTCGAGTTTGAGGTTAATGAATATGTCTATCTTAAGATCTCTCCCATGAAGGGAGTGAAGAGGTTTGGCAAGAAAGGGAAACTCAGTCCCCGGTATGTTGGTCCCTTCAGAATTGTTTGTCGCTTCGGCAAGGTAGCTTATGAGCTTGAGTTGCCTTCAGATCTAGGCTCAGTCCATCTAGTCTTCCATGTCTCTTTGCTAAAGAAGTGCATAGGTGACCCAGCAGTTGTTGTCCCTATTCAGAGCATCGACATTCAGAATAGCCCTCTTATGAAGAGATTCCAGTCAAAATCTTAGATTATCAGACTTTTAGATTGAGGAACAAAAAAGTCCCTCTAGTCAAGGTTCTTTGGCAAAATCAGTCTCATGAGGGAGCTACTAGGGAAGCAGAAGCAGATATGCGTACCAAGTATCCTCACCTTTTCCCCTCCAATTCAGATCAAGCTCAAGGTAATAGTTCTCCTTAAGCTTATTAAGTTTCATGTTTATGTTTCTAGTATAAACTTGGTACCTATTAACCGTTTCATACTCAGATATGCATTCATGTATCAGTTGTCCGTGCATCAGATATGCACGAGTTCAGTATGATTAGCATGTCAGTCATGAGATTAAGTTCCAGTTCTTTATGTCTAGTTCAGGTTCTATAGTCTTGTATCCCTTCTCAATAAATTCTCATTTGAGTACGAATGGTCCCAAGGGGGAGATATTGTAATACCCCGCATGTTTCTAAGCAAAGAAGTGAATAAGTATTCCTACGTATGAAATCTCCTATCCTGAGATTCATACTTGAGTACATGACTTACAATGAATATCCTAGTGATAGGATAGCTTATGATACATTAAGCATGTTCATATGAGTCACTTAAGGTAATACAAGCTAAGAGTTTTTGAATCCATCAAGTTTTAGTGTTCGATTTTGTAAGGGTCATCTTTGAATGAGTATAACTCGATGTTAATGTGGTATTTTGGCTGATTTTGACCTACCAAATTGTAGATAATCGAATTAGCTTTCCAATAATACCAAATTCACCTTAATCTAATACCCGAGCGAAAAGTTATGCCCATTTTCGTGAGAGACAATAAGCATAGGCGATTGGTTAGGCGCCGCCCAACCCAGGCATAGGCGATTACTTAGGCGCTGCCTAAGCCAATTCCAGGTGTCAAAAACACTCCATCTTGATTTTTTTAAAGGTAATTAAGTCCTTAAATAATCCTTACATATCCCTAAACTTAACCCTACGAAATATATATCTTCTAAACATACTGCAACCCTATTTTTCAACTCAAAGCTCATCATCCAAGAGCACTAAAGGAGAAAACCAACTAGGGTTGCATAACTAATCTTGAAGATCCGATTTCAAGGAAATGCCTCCATCAATCATCAAGAATCTTCCTTCTAAGGTATGCGTAGTGTTCATCTACGGATTCCTTTTGTTCGTGGAGTTCAAGAATCAATCTTTAAAATACAAAAGCTTGTTTGATTGTGGAGCTATTATCATACCCATGTTGATGCTTGTTTGTTTTCCTCTTTTTTATTATAAAGTCTGATTTCTATATTGTTGGGTGTTGATGATCATGTTGTTGATATTGGGTGATTCCCAAGATGGAATCTTTATATGTTTTTGTGAATTCATGATATCATATGAGTTGGAAACATGTAAATTTGGTTGTTCATGATGTATAATTTGATGAATTCACCTATGCCTAAGATGTGCATGTAAGGTGTTTGATAAAATGCCAAAGGAACTAAAAACCATGGAATATAGCTAAATTGTGACTAAGTGAAGGATTCATGATATGCCCTTACGTTCCAATGACTTCTATGATTGATAATGTGCCTTGTAAATGTTGTTGGAATACTCATGAACTATTCTTATGAGATTATGCTATGCTTACTTGCAAATCCTATTTATGAACAAGATGCATGATAACCATGCAATCCACATGAACTTCCATGCTATTAGTATGTGTTGCCAATATGATTATGCAATGAACATGATATTAAGATTGTGCAAGTACTTCCATGTGATATGAAATCCTTTCCATGCAATACATTATTGATAACCATGCTTAGTATGAGATCCCTACTTATGATATTATAAATTATGGACTCTACTCTTATGATTAAGTCAGTCGTGTGTGTCAGTTTCCTTCTATCGAGTCCTGGGGGTACTTGTACCCAAAAAACATAGTTGTGTGCCTAGATCCATGTCATGTTTCACGATATCCGAACTCAAGCTATGATTCAATAGACTTCAGTCAGTCATGTGAATCAGGAAAATCTCATGATCTTAGTCAGTTGTCAGATATCAGTAACATTCCGTCAGTCATTAGAATCCAGTAAACTTAGTTTAGCTCTGCTAAAAAAATACCACTAGTATCAGTCCAGTTAATCAGTATCAGTTTAGCTAATCAGTTTAGTTTATTTATTTAGTTTAGCTTAGTTATTCAGTTCAGTGTCCTTCGGATGGGAGTAGAGGTTAGCACCGAGTGAACCCAAGGATGGGAACTCACCCACCAGTTCAGGGTGTGATTCTTAGTAGAAATCCTTATGTTCCAAAACTACGTAGACAGCTTAGGTTGAGACATCTTAACCCGTCAGCTTAGGGTTGATGAGGTGGTTTAACCCCTCAGTTTAGGGTTTCCACCGTTCTCATTGAGTACCCGCCAGATAAGGGTCACTCACAGCTGTCCTTACCAGTGGCATGGTATTGATACCCCTTCAGTCGGGGCATAGATTGGACCCCAGCTTAGCCATAGTGGCACATACAAGGCACGAGCTCCATAGGTTCCGAGACACGAGCTCCAGCCCAGTAGTAGTGGTAGCGTTCCAATCGCAGAGGCACAGTGAGTCCTCATTGATTCGAGGACAATATGATTTGATTCATTTATTTATTCTTCAGTTCAGTTTTACGGAGTTAGTTGGAGACATGTTGCTTTAACTCCTTATTCAGATAGTTTAGAGGCTTTCGGATTTACATTCAGATTTACGTTCAGATTTAGTTATTTTGGGTATTTTCGCCCACATGATTGTATTCAGTTGAACCTTATGGCCTTACAATTCCATGTAGTCCATATTATTATATTATGATTTGCAGTATACAGGTACAGATATCAGTCATGGAGCTTGTGGTCCCTCGAGGTCATAAGCACCGTGTAGCATTTCGGTTCAGCAAATTGGGGTGTCACATATTGCTACCTCGTTCATTCTGAAATTATGAATTTGACGATCCAAATTTCAATTGAAATCTCTTCATATGAAAGGATATCCGTAATCCCAACACTTTCTAAGGGAACAAAAGCCAATGGATTTCTAACATACCTCTTTAGCATTGATACATATAACACTTGATTTATGACTGCCAATTCTATAGGCAACTCCAACTCATATGCTTTATTCCCAATTCTACCTAAAATCTTGTACGAACCTGTATAATAAGGACTAAGCTTCCCTTTCTTACCAAATTGCATCACTTTTTTTATGAGAACCTTCAAGAAGACCTAATCATGAACCAAAAGTCTACGTCTGTATACCTCATATCATGATACAAATTTTGTGGCTTTGAGAAGTTTTCAAATACTCTCTAATAAAGATAACTTTCTCCATGGCTTTATGGACTAAGTCTTAACCTATCAAAGCAACCTTACCTACCTTAAACCAACAAAAAGGAGATTTACATATCTTTTCATAGTTCTTTAGATGGGATCATTTGAATACTGGAATAATAGCTAGTATTGTAAACAAATTCAATAAGAGGAAGATGATCATCCTAATTACCTTTGGATTCAATAACACATGCCTTTAACATATCCTCGGGAGTTTAAATGGTGCCCTACAAAATTGTACAAAGGTCTGTCCTAGTTCCTAGAACTTTCTAACTTGACTTTCAGAATAACTATGCAAACTAAGCACCCCTATCTAAAATAATAAACAAGGGGACCTCTATGAAGCCTGGCTTACTTAGAATATACAACTTGTTGTAATCCTCCACTTAATCTATACTCATAATAGGCAAGAAGTGAGTTGACTTAGTTATCCTAGTGACTAAGGGTGAAGAAATTGAATTGCAAATTGAGTTATACCGAAAATAACCTAGACTAATGGTTTGGTTTTCTTTTACAAAACAAATACAACAATAAATGGTTTGGTTTGATGTTAACTAGAAAAAATGTCACCAAATCAAACCAACTCGATATGCATTTATACAATTTTAAAAATATTTAATACATGAAAATATTTACTTAGTTGTAATTTATATATATTTCATAAGATTTTTCATTGCTTTTATCTTTCAACATATCGTTTCAAGTTTAATCTTAGAATTGTGAATGCTCCAATAAGTATTATAGCCCATAGATATTAGTAACTCAAATAAAGCAAAATCAGCACTAATGGTAACAAAAATATTTCATCAAACATTAGAAATGACGATAATGTTGGATATTTATTATTTCGCTTTGCATAAAGACATAACCGACATTTATTTTTCTATCTAATACCCAAATTTATTTTAATTTTTAATATTTCGTCTTGTAACTAATACTCAATAGACTTATTTTAGCATGACTTAATATTTTTATGATTATGATTATCTTTATTATGACTTATTAATATGAAGAATTTATTTTATATGATTTTATTATTTTTTTGTGAATATTTCATTGTACTGAATATTTTATTTTTGTGTTATTTTTTTAAGAAACGCCTAAAATATAGTTGTATCTTGGTAGGACTAATGAAATATTTGAAGAATAAGTTAATTATATATTTGTATGAAGACTTTACCAAAAGAACCCAAAAATTCTGAGAAAACCAAAACAGCTTCGAGGTTGAAAAACTCAAGTTTTATTGATGTGGTTTGGTTTATAGATTAAAAAACTGAATAAAAATGATTTAGTTTGGTATTTAAAAAATTTTAACCAACTCGGTCCTTGTACACTCCCACCATCTACGATTATCCAAATTGAATCATGCTAAAGATGCGTATGAGGTAAACTTGTGAAATTCATATTTATCATCTTCTTTTCCATATAGGAATACTGATATCTTGAGCTAAAATTTAAGCCTTTGATATTCAATCTTCACCGGCTGAGAATTAGGACATGTTGCTACAAAGTCTGCAATGTCCTTTCCTTAACAGTGCTCTAAAAGACATCCCTCAAGTCATAATACATCTTGATGAAACATGGATTAATAGAGTATCTAGAAATGTGGGCCTCTAACATATCTATTCTCTCTACCTATCTATATCGGGTACATGCAACCTGCTTTGGTAAAACAAAAACAAGAAACTCATAGTGACCATACTAAGTTTTAAAAGAATACCACCTTCCTCATAAGAGAAAACAAGAATCTACTACTTATCCACTGCATCCTTCAACTGAAGCCATATGGGATAACTATCTTTCTTATTTTTCACCTCAATCACCAATGAGGACATGAAACTATTTTGCACTATCACACCACCCTCATCAAATTCCATGAGACAAACTCCCAACATAAGAGTCTATGCACTTATTTTGTATGGATTTTACTATCCTCTTCTTCATGACAAACACTCCTCATAGACAGCCTTCTAAGATCACTAGAAACCGTATAAGCCTTACTCAGATGGCATAGCACATTCTTATCATAATACTTAAGGAGTTCAAACCATATCCTCTAGCAAAGATTTAACTCCTTCGAGGTGAAAACATACGCCATCATTTTATGATCTATAAAAACATCAACATGCACACCATGGAGAAAATGGTTCCATATTTTTAAAGTAAACTCAAAATCAAGAGTCGGGTAGTTCTTCTTATGAATCTTGAGTGTTTTAAAAGCATAGACCTTAACCTTAGTATTCTACATCAAAACACAACCAAGGACAAACCTAAAAGCATCGTAATAAATCATAAAATCATGTGTATCCTCTACCATAGTCAAAACTAGAGAAAAAGAAAGTTGAGCATTCAACTCCTAAATCTCCTATCACAAGCCTCGAACCACTTAAACTTAATTTTTTTCTTAGTCAACCTAGTTAATTAGGCTGCAATGGATGAAAAAACCTTATAAACCTCTTGTAATAATGATCTGAGGTGGTTTTATACACTTTTATATCATTATTCTAGCTTATTTCGCATTGTTTTAAGAGCAATTTGAGTGCTTAATGTGTTCATATTGATATAAATAAGCATTTAAGTGTCCAAGTGTGTGATTACAAAGTCCAAAGTATTGTTAAAACAAGTTTGTGCTTAACTGAGTAATTTAGAGTTCAACCCAGGAAACTAGTTTCACTAGCTTGAGCTAGTTGTGAGTCTAGTTGATCTCGGTGGATTCTAATGTGTTTAATTTATTCCCAATATTTTAATGGTGTAATTTTATGTGGAATAACTTGTTTGGAATGTACAAAGTTTAATTTGATTAAGTCAAGAGTCAAAATAATACGTAGAGGATCATTGCGAATTTGCCTTTTCTTAGCTTGTGTTTTGATTTGTTGTTGAGGATATTGTGTTGTTTTAATCTTTAATTTATGGTGTATGATATTTTAGGAGGCTTGGTGAATTAACTGTAGTGATATATTGATAATTTAAAAGCCGAAAAGTCATTAGAAATACACTATAAAAGGCATGGGAAAAAGATAAGACATTCAACACTTAAACAAAATTTTGGAAGCAAATTTCAGTGAGTCAATGCAAATTCGATGCATCACACCGACATTTACATGGCTGCCAGTCCATCAATGTGTTCAGCAACGCGCCGCGTCGAGAATTCATGCATGGCCAAAGTTAATTTCCACCGACACAGTTGAGCCCTCCCATTTTAAATATAACAAGGTTGCACATATTTTGAGGGCGGCTAGTGGAGAAATCAAGTGGGAGCAAATTAATACCGTGGGCCACCTTTCAAAATCCCACATGGATTTGGTACACTTCCAATAGAAAAGATATATTAAATGCTGGAACAAGAATTACCTTGGACAGCTTTGGATATTATTTAGGTCAAATACAAGACACGTAAAGTGGATTATTTTTATAGGAATTCACTGGACATGAATTGGACTATTTTGGATGAAAAGTAGAGGAGCTGCTACACCGTTTATTAAGTTTTAATTTTATGTTTAATTTTTAATTTTTTCATATCATGTATTCAATTATTTGTATCATGATTATAAATATTAGTGGCTAAAAATTCTCTTTCCACGGTTAAAGTCAAGAACATGATTACTATTGTTTTGGCTTAATTTTGATTAATTTTTACTTATCATATTTGGTTGTTTGTTTATTCTTGTTTTAATTATTTTATGGATAGATCATCCATAAAATACATATATTGTCGACTTTTTGATTTCGGGAGTGAGAATTGGGAGATACAACATGAGAATAAATAAAGTTTGAGTTTTTATTCTTTTATAAAATAATGAATTAAACTTAGCATCTAGGATAGGGATGTACTTAGATGCCTTACTGGATTCATACGTAGGATGATAGCCTTAATTAACTTAATTGGATTATTACATCTCCACTCAACGATGTAGTTGTGATGTTCATATTAGCTAAAAGATTATAGGTTGAGAAACCATGATCATGCAATTAACCACACGAATCAACAACCACGATAAGCAAGTTGACGAATGAAATTCAATAACATAGTATGATTGTTCGAAGTGCTTTAACTCTGGGCTTTTCTCCATTGATTGTTCCAAGAATTTATTTTTATGCATTATTTATTTTATTTTTAATTTACAAAATTTCAAACTCTCTTCTTATTTATTTTTTTCTCAATTAGTTAGAATAAAATTAGATAGGCGGCAAACGCAAGTCCCTGAGAGATCGATACTTGGGCTTCTTTGAAGCCACTATATTACTTGATAAGACCAGGAATACTTGCGTGTGCGTGTGAGTCTGAACAATTTTTGACGTCGTTGCCGGGGATTTGTTATTAGGCAACTATGTTATTTTTAGTTTTTCTATATTAAGTTGTATATAGTTTTTGCATAGTTTCTGTTTACTTTCTTTTATTTCTATTTCGCTCACACTCTTCTCGAGATGTTAGCCTAGGATAGATGGTTTCAAGTGAAGACAATTCTTGTTGTTTTTGTAGAGGACCACAACATGAGGCTTATTATCTAGATTTTGGTGAAATTGCATGGACGGAACCTTCACAATATGATATGGATACTGTTCTATCTGAGGAACAGAATGCAAATTGATGTTTGATTTATGGTCACAGTGATCATTTTGAATATTTGTGTTCTGTAAATCCCGATTCAGTAATGTTTGTGGGCTATGATCAAATGCAAAATTATAGAAACTACTGCAATCGAACAAGCTGACTCAGTTACAAATTCAATCACGAATCAACCAGTAGCAGTTTCAGCATCAAGAACTAAACATGCAGGCCACAACTCAAACGAGCAATTTGGAAGATTTGATAAATAAATGTTAGCGTATCAGAATGAGTTGTTGGTAAATATGAAGAACCAAAGGGAGTTGTAGAACAAGTGACATCCCAACTTATTGTAGATGAAGTTACTAATAATTCAAGGAAGTATGATTACTCAAAAATTAAAGTTGTCGAATAGGTTGAGGAGTTACCACTGCCACCATGTCTACAATGGCTAAACAAAGAAAATTATGAGGAGGATATTAGCCAATTTGTGGAGCAAACACAAGAATCGCAGTCACTCAATTGTCATCCTTATCTTGAGACTAAAATTGAGAAGGTGAATAAAAATGAGTGTGTATTAGATAGTATAAATATCCAAGTAGGATTGGTTGGGCCTAACTCAAAGAACTTTTTTATTTCATGTTTAGATGATGTATTGTCTATGGAATCATTTAAAATAGTGAAAGAGTGTGAAGATGAGACACAAAAATTCTATAATCTTGATTTTACACCGGTTAAGCAATATAAAAACATACCTCACTTTAAGACCGAGTGGTTTATCATACATATTTTATAACTCGGCTCCTTAATCTTTATACCACCACCCTATGAGCTAGGCAAAAAGATGGATGCGATGTTGGGAGTGAAATTTATATCCTCAAGGTAGAGGAAAAAGTTGATTGGGTTATGCCGCGACACTAAATTAGGTGCTTCTTGGGAGGCAACCCATGTTAATTAGATAAGTTTTCTTTTCAGTTTTTTTTAAGTTTTTACTTCACGTAGTTTTATTTTTGGTTGAGACACAGGTTGATGGGAAGTTTGAGTACTATAAACTTGAGCTTGAAGTATGACAAATATTGGGTGTGGGGTCCCACAGATCCCCTTTTTTATGTGAAGATGCATCTAGCTAGGCTTAGAGACCTCAAGGAGTATTTCTATCTTTTTACTTTTAAATTTACTTTGGGGACAAAGTAGATTTTTAAATGTGGGGTGGGGAAATTTCTAAATTTTGACTCAATCTAAAAAGATTTTTAGGTTAGAAATAAGTGAGATATTCTTGTTGGTGCTATTTTTGATAACATGATGCAAGTGGATTTGTTGGTAAAAGCATGTTGATTGAGTGAATTGCTATTTTTGAGACTCCTAGGCTCAAGTTTTTGACTCTTTTTCATATTAGCTTAAATTTGAATTAATGCTATTGTTTGGTTAAGAGTCTATGATGATCCTATTTGAGTTGAGCAAGTGCCATGTGTGTGTGAGATTTTTGTGTAATCCTTATTTCATGTGATGTCTAGAACTTGCCCGGTGTGTGTGTGATGCAAAATAAAGAATGTGGGTTTAGGAGATGATTTAGACATCTCTTTGATAGCCTTGTTTTTACCTTCTTTTACCTACCTTTGTGCGTTATCTTAGTTAACCCCATTGACCCTTTAGCCTTTTCTTTGGTAGCTTCATAATTAGCCTAATCCCTTCTTTGATAGACCACAATTTGATCCAAAAAGCTCCAAGTTCCTTAAAAAAATTAAATTAGTAAGGAGTTTGAGAAATAAGAAGAAAAAGGTGAATTTGATGCCCCAAGGTAATGGTTATTGGTGTAATAATTGATTTGTGGTGGTTGAGTGTGATTTAATTGATGCTAGAAATATTTCCATGGTTGAGAAAAAAAGAAAAAAATTAATTCTTGTGGTAATAAACTATATGCGCACCAAGTGTTTGTGAAAATGCTTAAAAGAAATGGGGCAAAAACAAAAGATATGGGTGAATGAAAAAGTGTAATTTGGTTGTTAGAGATTTTTTTTTAAATGTATGATATAATGTATTAAAGCGCTTAGAGAGGTTAGTCACTATTCTGGGTCAAAATTGTTCCTACCCATCCCTTAGCCTACATTATAACCTGAAAAAGTCCTTATTGATCCTAAGCTTTACGTTCGATTATTAGTAGAGCATTACACTAAGGTCAAGCCTATGGTTCATTGTGTGTAACTTGTGAATTCTTCATGAGAGAGAGCATAATTCTATTCTTGTACCCATTACGCTATAAATTGCATTATTGTGAGTGATGATGAGTAACTCTCTTGTTGTGAGGAGCACATGTTTGATGAATGTGGGTGATTTGTATGATGTTCTTGATTGAGCAATATACATGAGTTTGCCAATTAGGTGAGTCAATTCTTGAGGCTAGGATGTTTTGGAGTAGTGTTCTTGAGCTTTCAATTGTGTAAATAACATGCTTGGTGTAGAAACTTGCATTCTATGTAGTCATTATAGTACTATCTTGAGTGTCTTGTATTTAGTAGAAGTGTAGCGTCACCTCATATTTTTATGCTTAGAGTAAAGATTTGTTCGAGGACGAACAAGGATTTAAGTGTGGGGTGATGAACTGAGATGGTTTTATACACTTTTGTATCATTATTCTAGCTTATTTCTTGTTGTTTTGAGAGAAATTTGAGCGCTTAATGTGTTCATATTGATATAAATAAGCATTTAAGTGTCCAAGTGTGTGATTACAAAGTCCAAAGTATTTTTAAAACAAGTTTGTGCGTAATTTAGTAATTTGGAGTTCAACCTGGAAAACTAGTTTCACTGGCTTGAGTTAGTTGTGTGTCTAGTTGATCTCGGTGGATTCTAATGTGTTTAATTTGTTCCCAATATTTTAATGGTGTAATTTTATGGGGGAATAACTTGTTTGGAATGTACAAAGTTTAATTTGATTAAGTCAAGAGTCGAAATAATAAGTGGAGGATAATTGTGAATTTGCCTTTTCTTAGCTTATGTTTTGATTTTTTATTGAGAATATTGTGTTGTTTTAATTTATAATTTGTGGTATATGATATTTTAGGAGGATTGGTGAATTAGATATAGTGACATATTGATGATTTAAAGGCCAAAAAGTCATTGAAAATACACTACAATAGGCATAGGCAAAAAATAGAACATTCAACACTTAACCAAAATTTTAGAAGCAAATTCTAGTGAGTCAATGCTAATTCCTCGCATCGCTTCGACATTTCCATGGCTGCCAGTCCAGCGATGCGGTCAGAAACGCGTCGCATCGAGAATTCATACATGTCCAAAGTTAATTTCCACCGACACAGTTGAGCCTTCCCATTTTGAATATAACAGGGTTGCACGCATTTTAAGGGCGGCTAGTGGAGAAATCAAGTGGGAGCAAATTAACACCGTGGGCCAGCTTTAAAAATTCCACACGGATTAGGTACACTTTAAATAGAAAATATATATTAAATGCTTGAACAAGAATTACCTTGGACAACTTTGGATATTATTTTGGTCAAATACTAGACACGTACAGTGGATTATTTTTATACGAATTCACTGGACACGGCTTGGACTATTTTGGACGAAAAACAGAAGAGCTGCTACACGGTTTATTAAGTTTTAATTTTATTTTTAGTCTTTAATTTTTTTATATCATGTATTCAATTATTTGGATCATGATTATGAATATTAGCGGCTAAAAAACCCTCCTTACGAGGTTAAAGCCAAGAACATGATTACTATTATTTTGAATTAATTTTGACTAATTTCTGCTTATCATATTTGGTTGTTTGTTCATTCTTGTTTTAATTATTTTATTGATTGATCACCCATAAAATATATATATTGTCGATCTTTTGATCTCGGGAGAGGGAATAGGTATATAGAGCATGGGAATAAATAAAGTTTAGTTTTTTATTCTTTTATAAAATAAAAAATTAAACTTAGCGTCTAGGACAGAGATATACTTAGATGCATTATTTGATTCGTACGTAGGATGATAGATTTAATTAACTTGATAGGATTATTACATCCCCGCTTAATGATGTAGTTGTAATGTCCATATTAGGTAAAATTTTATAGGATGGGAAACTGTGATAATGCAATTAACCCTACGAATCAACAATCACAATAAGCAAGTTGACGAATGTAATTCAATAACATAGTATGATTGTTTGAATTGCTTTAACTCTGAGCTTTTCTCCATTGATTGTTCCAAGAATATATTCTTATACATTATTTATTTTATTTTTAATTTACAAAATTACAAACTCTCTTCTTATTTATTTTTTCTCAATTAGTTAGGCTAAAATTAGATAGGCGGCGAACACAAGTCCCTGAGAGATCGATACTTGGGCTTCTTTTAAGCCACTATAATACTTGATAAGACCATGTACACTTGCATGTGTGTCTGAGTCGCAACAAGTTTTTGGCGCCGTTGTCAGGGATTTGTTATAGGGCAACTATCTTATTTTTAGTTTTTGTATATTGAGTTGTAAATAATTTTTGTATAGTTTCTATTTATTTTCTTTTGATTCTATGTTTCTCACACTCTTCTCGAGATATCAGCCTGGTATAGATGATTTTCAAGTGATGATAATTCTTGTTGTTTTTATGGAGGACCACATTATGAGGCTTGTTGTCCAGATTTTGATGGAAGTGCATGGATGGGACCTTCATAATATAATGTGGATACTATTCTATCTGAGGAACAAAATGCAAATTGGTGTTTGGCTTATGGTCAAAGTGATCATTCTGAAGATATGTGTACTGTAAATTCCGATTCAGTAATGTTTGTGGGCTATGATCAAATGCACAATTATATAAACTACTACAATCGAACGGGGTTGACTCAGTCACAAATTCAATCAGGGACCAACCAACAACAGTTTCAGTAGCAATAACTAAACATGCAGGACACAACTCAAATGAGAAATTTGGAAGACATGATGAAACAAATGTTAGCGTAACAGAATGAGTTGTTGGCATACAAGAAGAACCAAAGGGAGGCTGTAGAACAAGTGACATCCCAACTTGTTGTAGATGAAGTTACAAATAATTTGAGGAAGTCTTAGTTGTCAGAAACTAAAGTTATCAAGCAGGTTGAGGAGTTAACACTGCCACCATGTCTATAGTGGCTAAACAAACAAAACTATCAGGAGGATATTAGCCAATTTATGGAGAAAACACAAGAATCCCAGTCACTCGATTGTCATCCTTATCTTGAGACTGAAATTGAGAAGGTGAATAAAAGTGAGTTTGTAGTAGATAGTGTAAATATTGAAGTAGGATTGGTTGGGCCTCACTCGAAGGACCTTTTTACATTATGTTTAGATGATGTCTTGTATGTTGAATCATTTAAAATAGTGGAAGAGTGTGAAGATGAGGAACAAGAATTCTATATTCTTGATTTTGCACCAGTTAAGCAATATAAAAACACACCTCACTTTAAGACCGTATGGTTTATCATGCATATTTTATTACTTGATTCCTTAATCTTTGTACCACCACTCGATGGGCGAGGCAAAAAGATGGATGCGATGTTGGGGGTGGAATTTATATCCTCAAGGTGGAGGAAAAAGTTGATTGGGTCGTGCCACGACACTAAATTAGGTGCTTATTGGGAGGCAACCCAAGTTAATTAGGTAAGTTTTCTTTTCAGTTTTTTGTTTAAGTTTTTACTTCACGTAGTTTTTATTTTTGGTTTAGGCATAGGCTTATGGGAAGTCTGAGTACCATCAACTTTAGCTTGAAGCATGGCAAAGATTGAGTATGGGGATCCATGGATCCCCATTTTATGCGAAGATGCATCTAGCTAGGCCTAAATGCCTCAGGGAGTATTTCTATCTTTTTACTTTTAAATTTACTTTGGGGACATAGTAGATTTTTAAGTGTGGTGTAGGGAAATTTCCAAATTTTAACTCGATTTTCTTTTTAGGTTAGGAATAAGTGAGATATTCTTGTTGGTGCTATTTTTGATAAGATGATGCAAATGAGTTTGTTGGTAAAAACATGTTGATTGAGTGAATTGCTATTTTTGAGACTCCTAGGCTCAAGTTTTTGCCTCTTTTTTATATTGGCTTAAATTTGAATTCATGCTAGTGTTTGGTTAAGAGTCTATGATGATCCTATTTGAGTTGAGCATGTTCCATAAGTGTGTGAGATTTTTGTGTAATCCTTGTTGCATGTGATATCTAGAACTTTCCCGGTGTGTGTGTGAAGTGAAATAAAGAATGTGGGTTTAGGAGATGATTTAGGCATATTTTTGATAGCCTTGTTTTGACGTTCTTTTACCTACCTTTGAGCATTATCCTAGTTAACCCCATTGAGCCCTTAGCCTTTTCATTGGTAGCTTCATAAGTAGCCTAATCCTTTCTTTGATAGACAATAATTTGATACAAAATGCTCTTAAGTGCTTTTAAAAAAAATTAAATTAGTAAGGGTTTGAGAAATAAGAAGAAAAAGGTGAATTTGATGCTCCAAGGTATAACGCCCCGAATCTGGTACCCGGAATGCTACATGGTGCTCATAATTCCGAATGACCACAAGCTAACCCATGACTGATATCTTTAACTGAGCATTGAATAATAATAATAATAATACCATAAATATGAAAACATGAACTAAAAGGCCATAAGGTTCAATACTGATACATAATTGTAAATATGGTATAAGAATACCAAAACAACTGAAATAACTGTCTGAACGTCCTGTAGTCTGAAAGCCGTCTAAATAAAGAGTTGATGGATCCCCTAACTAACTCCATCTTCTGAAATAAACTAAGTACTGAAAAAAATAAAATAATCAAATAATAACATCCTCGAATGATGAGAACTCACTGCTGACTCTAAATGTTGAAACTGGAATGCTACTGTAATACCCCACAAAATCCAAAACAATATTAGCGCCATGTTTCAAGCTCATGAATAGTACATCATTGTTCTTTTATAGTTTTATTAGTAGGTTAGATATATATTAAGTCTTCAAATAACTCCCAGCTATCAGAAGAATCAAAACATTTCTTACTGATTGAATTATTGGGAAGGATATTGCTATAGTCAACTTCAAATAAGCATATCTCGCATTATACTATGAATTATTGATATCATCACCAACAAAAATATAGATAATTGAATTAGTTTTCCAACGATACTAATTTCACCTAAATTTGATATCAGAGCAAAAAGTTAAACCTATTTTACTCCAGTATGTCAGGCTAAAAAACTGAGTGACGACATTTTGTGATAACTTATCACAAGTCTGATGGATTATCATGAATGTCGTCAAGACTAGGCAGAAACCTAAAAATTCCATCTCCCAGGTGACGACCTAGGTTGATGGGCTATCACAGAGTTGACGGCTTATTAGGCTTGGTCGTCAGCTGATAAATTCTACAATTAGGAAGTGGTTTCATAAGGGTATTTTGTTTTTTCCTTCGCCTCCCACGACTTAAAACCTGCAAGAGACGTAAATTTCTCCTATTTTTCTTCAGTTAAACATATCAAAAATTCTCTCATATATTCTCAACCACAAAATTAGGGTTTTCTCTCAAGGTCAACTCCTCAAGAACACGAATATTCTCTCCCAAAGAGGTTAAACCTTAGTCAAGAAAAATCAAGAGAGAGCCTAAGGATTCTCTCCCAAAGAGGTTAAACCTTAGTCAAGAAAAATCAAGAGAGAGCCTAAGGATTTCTTCAAGAACCTTAAATAAACATTAGATCTCCTTCAAGATTCAAGCCAATTTCACCGCTAGTTTTCATGAATTTTCAATCTAAGGTATGTGTAGTGTTCATCCACGAATTTCTTTTATTCATGGAGTTCAAGAACCCTCTTTTAAACTATGAATGGTGAAGTTATGTTGTGGGTTGATTATGTTTGTGTGATTAATTATTATAAAACTCTCAAATTAGAATCTTTATATGATTTTATAAAACTAGGATGACATGCAAATTGAAATATATGAAATTTAGGTGGTTTAAATCACTAAGGTGATGAATATGCCTATACCACAAGGTGTGAATGCAAGGTGTTTGAAAAAAATACCTAAGAGACTAGAAATCATGTATTATAGCTAAATAGAACTTAAATGACAAGACCATGCCGTATTCCTTATGACTCAACATAAATTTTATGCTAATTATTGTGTATTGTTGTTATGATATGGAATGCTCCTAAAATTAAAGTTATGCAATTATTTACATGTTATACACATTCCCTTTCATGTATATGGTGTTGAGAAATATGTGTAGTATGAAATCCCCTACTTATGGTATTATGAATTATGGATATTATTCCTATGATCAAGAAGTGTCATGTGTGTCAGTTTCCTTCCATCGAGTCCTGGGGGTACTTGTACATGAAAATATAGATGTGTGCCTAGAGCCATGTCATATTATCATGATACTCTCAGTTAAGCCATGATCTATAGAAATCAGTCAGTTATGTGACTCAGAAAACTCAGAAATCTCAGTAGTCTCAGTAGTTCAGTAATCTCAGTGATCTCAGTACTCAATAATCTCTATAACCTTAGCATTCACAGTCAATCTCAGTAACTTCAATACTCTCAATCAGTCCTCAGAACTCAGTACATTCTGTTAGTCATCGAAATTCAGTAAACTCAGTTTAGCTTCACTAAACAATACCACTAGTATCAGTTCAGCAAATCAGTTTAGTTCAGCTAATCAGTTCAGTTCAATTAATCAGTTGAGTATCTATTTAGTTGGGAGTAGAATTTAGCACTGAGTGAACCCAAGGATGGGGAATCACCTGTTATTTAGTGTAGGGTGAGATCCTTGGAAGCAATCCTTGTGTTTCAGAACTACGTAGCCTCCGTAGGTTGAGATGTCCCTACACATAAGGCTAATACATCTTATTTGAGTTTACCTGATAGCAGGGACAGATGGAAAGAGCTCCCAAATAGTATAGGGTTTACCCATATGTTGTCTCTACCTGTGGCATGGTATTGCCACCCTTCCAACTGGGGTTATAGGTTGGACCCCACCAATTCAGATTTAGGGCATGTCGGTTAGATGATTACTTCCCACAGTCTCAGTTTCAGTCTTATTCTCATCTTAGTAAAAGAACTCAGATAGTTCTTCAGATTTCATGACTGCCAGATACTGTCAACTCAGATACAGTACGAAACTTAGTTAGTTCCATTAGATTTAGGACTGTTAGATACAGTTACTAATGTTATCAGTTATACCAGTTATCCAAAACTCACGTTATCAGTTATATCAGTTATCAGAACTCATATTATTTGGATTCATATTCATGACTGTCAGATACGATCAAGCATATCAGTTTTTCATATTCATGGCTGTCAGATACAACCAATCAAATTAATTTTTTATAATTAGACTATCAGATACAGTCAACTAGGCCAGTTCTTCATAATCAAAATTGTCAAATATAGTTATTCATGTATCAGTAATATAGTTTCAGTACTTCATTATTCAACAATACAGTATCATTTCCCTACTTATTAGTTACTTACATATCAATATCAGTAAACTCAATCAATTAGTATCTCAGTTTTAGTAAGCTCATGTTTTCAGTATCCAGACTCCGTAGTCAGTACACCGTGAGTTTAGTTATAGTTACTTATGTATGTATGTATTCTCACATTCATATCAGTTAGCATTGTTCATGTATATAACCTATTGCATTTAGCCTACCTCACTTGCATACCAGTACATTAGAAGTACTGATGCATTTGCGCTATGGTGTCTTATACCATAGGTTTAGAAACATGAGCTCCAAAGCATCAGTAGCACTCCATATTTTAGCAGACAGAGTCACCAGTAAGTCCTTATTATTCGAGGATGATAGTATTTGATTAGTTCATTCTTTCAGTACTAATTTATTTCAGTAGATGGAGTTAGTTGGGGACATATCCCATTACCTTCTTATTAAGACAGTTTAGAGGCTTTTAGACTATAGCATGTTAGACAGTTAATTCAGATTTGTTTTGGTATTATTATACCATTTTCTGACATTGTTCTTATTAGATATTTATTCAGATTTGAATCTTATGGCCGTTCAGTACATATTTTTGCATTTTTCAGTATTTTATGCAGTATATAGGTAAAAATATCAGACATGGGTTAGCTTATGGTCCTTCAGGGTCATGAGCACCAGGTATCATTTCGGTTCAGAAAATTGGGGTGTTACAAACTTGGTATAAGAGCGAAAGGTTAAATAGAGTCCTAGGAAGTATGAAAACCACATCTAGTAGAGTCTTGTACATAGGTGTGTTGTGCACTACACTTATGTGCAGGAGGCTATGAGATATTTTAGGAATAGTTTCCCTTCTTTCAGTATTCATGTCTTGCCAGTGAGCAAAAGCTCTAATTAAACTCTCAGTCTAATTTGCTTCTTTTTTTCATTTACAGAACATGTCTTCAGAAAGGACTAGCTAAAGAAGAACCAAAAATCAGTCAGCACCTCAGCCCGTCCAAGCAGATTCCCTAGAAGAAAACATCTTTTATACAGAATTCAGGATTGCATTCACTACTCTAGACAGTTCAATAGCAGCTCAAAATAAATGGCCAGCCGTTATTCTGACTGACCCAGAGGTCAATGCTGCTTCAACTAGGATTTGGGACTTTACCCGAATGAATCCTCCATTTTTCAACAGTTCTAAGCCCGAAGAAGATCCATAAGAGTTTCTCGATCAGGTTCAGAAAGTCACAGACATCATGGGAGTGACTTCCAGTAAGAGTGTAGAGTTAGCCACCTATCAGCTATAAAATATAGCCTATATGTGGTTTAAATAGTGGAAGGTAGATAGGGGTATAGATACAGAGCCCATAGAGTGGGAAGATTCACCATAGCTTTCTTAGATAGATTTTTTCCCATAGAGCAGAAGGAGGCTGAAGTGTTAGAGTTCATCAATCTTAGACAAGGTACAATGGGCATAAAAGAATACTCCCTTAAGTTCACCCAGTTAGCCAAGTACGCTCTCCATGTAGTGGCAGACAGTAGGTCTAGAATAAATAAGTTTGTGTCTGGGGTATCAGGTAGAGTGGTTAAAGAGTGCTGGACTGTAATGTTGATTAGTGATATAGACCTGTCTAGGCTGATGGTATATGCTCAAAATATTGAGGAGCATTAGCTTAAAAAGAAAGAAAAAGAGAGAATAAGAGGGTTAGAACAAGTAGTTATAGTCTTTGTCAGCCGAGGTTAGGGGGTATAGAGAGTAAAGTTCTTACTCATCCCCTTTGTCAGACTTGTGGTAAGCATCATAAGGGTATGTGTAATCCTGGCAGTGGTGTGTGTTTTAGATGTGGTAACCTAGGCCACAGAGTCAGGGATTATCCCCAGTGAGGACATAAGAGTCATCTTCGCTCCTCACTTTAGTCTGGTTACCCAGATCAACAGTGTGCTAATTCTGACACTGTCAGTGGGCATCACCCAAGCAGACTCTATGCACTTCGGTCCTGGCAGAATCGAGAAAGTCCTCCTAATGCAGTCACTGGTATGTTATAGATCTCTCATTTACATGTTTACTCTTCTTTAGATTCACGAGTTTCTTTTTTTTTTGAAACCTTGCATAGTAGTAAAACCATGGGGTCAGAAAGTCAAGCCTTAAGATTCTAGTCATAGTTCCAGTATGTATAGGTAACAACTAAGGGAGATGATTCCCGACCTACCCTTATCTTGGTGCAATTATTTTGTATCACATTCATCACCTTACCTACGTGTGTTTCACACACTCTTCATATGATAGTGTGCGTGTCTAATTCCTAGCAGGACGAGTTCCAACATCTTTAGTAGTACGAGTCATGTTCCTTGAATACAGTTAATATTCATACATTTTCCATAATGATAGTATACTCTTTCAGTTCCCAGTATAAGGAGTTCCAACTCATTAATTGTTAAGAATCATATCTCATGAATATAGCAACTCCAAAACTCAAGTCATGCATCTCATGACTCATGTACTCGTGCCAATCTTTACAGTATGCTTTTTTTCCTGCTATTTAATTCTATGATCCTAATGATCATATAAATTTAGAATAGGTCCCATAAATGCCCAATTTAGATCTTGTGATAAATCCATGATGTTTACATTCTATTCTTCGGACCTTAGTTACAGTGTTTAGTACCTGGTTGATCGATAGTCAGTAAAGGACTCAGATAGTCCTACAGTACCATAGTTATCAGTCATTAGTTTCTTAGCCATCATAATTCAGTACGTTAGGTCAACATCAGCCTCAATTACTAATGTTCATTTCTAGTATTTATCACTCAGTAATTAGTATTCAATCATAGAACTAAGTACCTCATTGTCAATCTAAAACTTTAATTTTAGAAATTTAGTTAACCAAACCCAGCATTCAGTCCTAGTTCAGTAATCAAATCCTAACCTCAGTTCAGCCTTAGATTCACTTTGCCAGAGTGTGAAACTATAAGTTTCTCTTTCAATTATCAGTACCTCATTTTACCAAATATTTCGAAATTATGTTACACGCGTGGTACTTCATTCTCATGTAATACAGTCTTCACGAATTGATGTTCAGTCACCTCATGATACTCAGTTAGTTCTTACCTCCTATGTATAGTATTCTATTATCTTAGTTCAGTTATTCTGACTAAGTTCAGTTTAGTTTAACATGCCTGGTATTCATTTATCAGCATATGTTAGTCAGTCAAGCTAGAAAATTAGTTTACCAGATGGACAGTCAAATTGGTAGGGCTTGTTCTCCAATCTTTCCATCCAGCCATACTAACAGAAATCTCAGGGATGTAGCCATTTGCCAAGATAAAACATCCTGGTATAGGTAAGTTCAGCTTAGTTTATGTATCATGTCTCACTCACAGATTCCAGATCTCATATAATCAGTCGCAATTCAGTCTCCAGGTGCCTTCCGCATCTCCTCAGTTTCCCTCAGTAGCTCAGCTAAGTCAGTGTTCTATGAGGGACCTAGTGTCTCAAGGGGGAGATATGCTATGATTCCTCGAACTTTCATAACATAGGCATTCCATTCTCTCTTTATGTGATGAATCCAGTATGGAGTAAGGGATACGCATAAGTTGACACTTAAGCTTCAACCTTAATTGCATGCCATGTATTACAGACTCAATTTATTTCATGTATCATGCTCCAGAATCAGTTATATTCTCATGTTTCCATTCATGCATATCGAGTAGTTAGTCTCATTAGTTCAAGGTAACAGTCTTTCTTAAAGTTACTCATTCTCATGTTCAGAATTCAGTAACAAATTTGCTATTTAGTTCCATGCTCAGTTTTCAGTTCAAACATGGTATTTTTAACATTAAATGTTCAGTCTCATATTCATGAGTTAGTTCAATTATGTAGTCACGCATCAGATATGTGTGATCACCTTACCAATACTTCTAGTCATGCATTCACGTATCATGTCAGTCATAAAATAAGGCATCAGGTATGCATGTTCAGTATGATGTATTCAACTTATTAGTCATGTCAGTAAAAAAAACCATGTTTTAGTATTTTATGACTTGTATGTACTTTAGTTGATCTTTTCCTCCATCTCAGTCATTCTCATTCGAGAATGAATGTTCCCAAGGGGGAGATATTGTAATACCCCAAAAAATCAAAACCAATATTAACGCCATGTTTCAAGCTCATGAATAGTACATCATGGTTTGTTTATAGTTTTATAAGCAGGTTAGATGTATATTAAGTCTTCAAATAACTCCCAACAATCAGAAGAATCAAAACATTCCTTACCGATTGAATTCTTGGGAAGGATATTATTATAGTCAACTTCAAATGAGCATATCTCTTGTTATGCTACGAATTATTGAGATATTAACATTCCAAAGGATAGATAATTTAATTATCTTTCCAACGATACCAATTTCGTCTAAATCCGATATTGGAGCAAAATGTTATGTCCATTTTACTCCAATATATCAGGCTGAAAAACTGAGTGACAACATTTTGTGATAACTTATCACAAGTCTGACGGCTTATCATGAATATTGTCTGGCCTAGGAAGAAACCCAAAAATTTCACCTCCCAGGTGACGACCTGGGATGACGGGCTATCGTAGAATTGACGGCTTATCAGCCTTGGTCGTCAGCTGATAAATTCAGCAATTAGGAAGTGGTTTCATAATTGGTCTTTTCCTTTGCCTCCCACGAATTAAAACCCTCAAGGGACGTAACTTTATCCTATTTTTCTTCAGTTAAACATCTCAAAAATTCTCTCATACACTCTCAACGACAAGATTAGGGTTTCCTCTCAAGATCATCTTCTCAAGAACAAGAACATTCTCTCCCAAAGTGGTTAAACCCTAGTCAAGAAAAATAAAGATCAAGCCTAAGGATTTCTTCAAGAACCTTAAAGAAACATTAGATCTCTTTCAAGATTCAAGTCGATTTCACCTCTAGTTTTGACGGATCTTCAATCTAAGGTATACGTAGTGTTGATCCATGGATTCTTTTCATTCGTGGAGTTCAAGAAACCTCTTTTAAACTATGAATCATGAAGTTATGTTGTGGGTTGATTATATTATTGTGATTGATTGTTATACAACTCCCAAATTAGAATATTTATGTGATTTTATGGAACTAGGATGACATGCAAATTGAAATATATGAAATTTGGGTGGTCAAAATCACTAAGGTGATGAATATGCCTATGCCACAAGGTGTGCATGCAAGGTGTTTGATAAAATACCTAAGAGACTAGAAATCATGTATTATAGCTAAATAGAACTTAAATTACAAGACCATTTTCTATTCCTTACGACTCAACATGAATTCTATGCTAATTGTTGTGCATTGTTGTTGTGATATGGAATGCTCATGAAATTAAAGTTATGCAAGTATTTTCATGTTATACGCATTTCCTTTTATGTATATGGTGTTGAGATACATGTGTAGTATAAAATCCCCTACTTATGGTATTATGAATTATGGATGTTATTCCTATGATCAAGAAATGTCATGTGTGGAATTTCCTTTCATCGAGTCCTGGGGGTACTTGTACCCAAAAAGATAGTTATGTTCCTAGAGCCATGTCATGCTATCACGATACTCTCAGTTAAGCCATGATCTATAGAATTCAGTCAGTCATGTGACTCAGGAAAACTTAAAAATCTCAGTAATTCAGTAATCTCAGTACTATGTAATCTCTGTAACCTCAGTATTCACAGTCAATCTTAGTAACTTTAGTACTCTCAATTATTCGTCAGAACTTAGTACATTTCGTTAGTCATCGGAATTCAGTAAACTCAGTTTAGCTCCTTTAAATAATACCACTAGTATCAGTTCAACTAATCAGTTCAGTTTAGCTAATCAGTTCAGTTTAATTAATTAGTTCAGTGTCCATTCAGTTGGGAGTAGAATTCAACACAGAGTGAACCCAAGGATAGGGACTCACCTGTTATTCAGTGTAGGGTGAGATCCTTAGAAGCAATCCTTGTGTTTCAGAACTACGTACCCAGTGTAGGTTGAGATGTCCTTACACATAGGGCTAATATATCTCATTTGAGTTTACCTGATAGAAGGGGCAGACGAAAAGAGCTCCCAAATAGAATAGGGTTTACTCATATGTTGTCTCTACCCATGGTATAATATCGACACCCTTCTAGCTGGGGTTATAGGTTGGATCCCACCAGTTCAGATTCGGAGCATGTTGGTTAAATAATTACCTCCCACAGTCTCAGTTTCAGTCTCATTCTCAGTCTTAGTAAAAGAACTCAGATAGTTCTTCAAATTTCATGACTGCCAGATACAGTCAACTCAGATACAGTACAAAACTCAGTTAGTTCCATTAGATTTAGGACTGTCAGATATAGTCACTAATGTTATCAGTTATATCAATTATCAACAACTCATGTTATCGGTTATATTAGTTATCAGAACTCATATTATTAGTATTCACATTCATGACTGTCAGATATGATCAAGCATATCAGTTTTTCATATTCATGGCTATTAGATATAGTCAATCGGATTAATTCTTTATAAATAAACTATCAGATACAGTCAACCAGGCCAGTTCTTCATAATCAAAACTGTCAAAAATAGTTATTCATGTATCAGTAATATAATTTCAGTCCTTCAGTATTCAATAATACAGTATCAGTTCCCTACTTATTAGTGACTTACATATCAATATCAGTAAACTCAATCAATCAGTATCTCAGTATTAGTAAGCTCATGTTGTCAGTATTCTGACTCCGTAGTCAGTATCACCATGAGTTTAGTTACAGTTACTTATGTATGTATGTATGTATGTATTCTCATGTTCATATCAGTCAACATTGTTCATGCATATAACACTTTGTATTTAGCCTACCTTACCTGCATACCAGTACATTCAAAGTACTGATATATTTGTGCTATGGTTTCTTATACCATAGGTTTAGAAGCACGAGCTCCAGAGCATCAGTAGCATTTCAGATTTCAGTACACAGAGTCAGCAATGAGTCCTCATCATTTGAGGATGATACTATTAGACTAGTTCATTCTTTCATTACTTATTTATTTCAGTAGATGGATTTAGTTGGGGACATGCCCCATTAACTCCTTATTCAGACAATTTAGAGGCTTTCAGACTATAGCATGTCAGACAATTATTTTAGATTTGTTTTGGTATTGTTATACTATTTTCAGACATTATTATTACAGATATTTATTCCGATTTGAACCTTATGGCTGTTTAGTACATGTTTTTACATATTTTAGTATTTTATGTAGTATACAGGTACAGATATCAGGCATTGGTTTGCTTGTGGTCCTTTGGGGTCATGAGCACCATGTAGTATTTTGGTTCAGAAAATCGGGGCATTACAGCTACTGATACTCTGGAGCGTATGCTTTTGAAACTTTGGCATAAAACACCATATCGCAAATGCGTCAGTACGATTAAATTTACTGGTACACAAGTGAGGTAGGCTAAATGCAATGGTTCATATGAATGAACAATACTAACCGATTGAATAACATGAATGTAAGAATACATGCATGAATACATAACTGTAACTGAGATCATGATAACACTGACTTATTGAATTCTGATAACGTGGATTTACTGATATCTGAGTACTAATACTAGGATACAAAATGACTAAGTATATTAAGTACTGAGGAACTGATGTCATATTACTGATAAAAAAATAATTATTTTTGATAGTTCTGATTATGAAGAATTAGTCTGATGGACTGTATCTGACAGTCCTAAATTCTGAATACTAAAAAAATGAATTTTGAATAATTAAGATAATATTAACTGGGTGACTGTGTTTGACAGTACTGATTTTGATGGAACTAGCTGAATTCTGTACTTAGCTGAGCGACTGTATCTGACAATCCTGAAACTATAGAACAGAACTGAGTTCTATTACTAAGACTGGATCCAAAATCAAGACTGTGGGAGGTAATCATATAATCTACATGCCCTAAAATTGAACTGGTAGGGTCCAACCTGTAACGTCAGCTGGAAGGGTATCAGTACCGTGCCACAGGTAAAGACAAGTTATGAGTTAACCCTCTCTGACAGGGAGCTCTTTCGTCAACCCCTCTTAGTAAGAAAACTCGGATGAGATGTGTAATCTCTAAACTCGTAGGGTATATCTCAACCTATGCTAGCTACATAGTTCTGAAACTCAAGGATTGCTTCTATGGATCACACCCTCTACATGTTAACAGGTGAGTCCCTATCCTTAGGTTTACTCGGTGTTGAATCCTACTCCCAACTGAAGAGATACTAAAATGATTTAAACTGAACTGAACTGAACTATTACTGATAGTATTATTTAGTTGATTTAAATAGAGTTCCCTAAATTTTCATTGACTAACAGAATACTACTGAGATATGATAACTGACTGAGATTACTAAGATTACTGAGGTTACTAAGATTACCGAGATTACTGAGTTTTCCTGAGTTATGTAACTGACTGAATTCTAATGATCATGGCTTTATTGAGAGTATCGTGAAAACTGACACTGACTTTAGGCGCACAACTAAATTGTCGGGTACAAGTACCCCCAGGACTAAATAGTATGAAACTGATAAGACTTGACACTTCTTGAACACATGACCAATATCAATAATTCATAATACAATAAGTTGGGGATTTCATGAAGCACATGGTTATCAAAATGTTATACATGGATAGAATTGCATATAGACATGTCATACTTTCATCAACCTAATCTCATGAATATTCCATCAAATACTCATAATGGCATTGGATTGTTTATTTTCACACTTATTGGCTTATGGGGGGCAATTTTGTAGTTATAATTACATGTGTTTAATCCTTTATGTTGCCTTATTATTCTGGTTATTTTCTTATTTATGTACAACGATGTTAGAGTTGCTTCACATTTGATTTTTTACATTGACTTAAGTTATGTTATCTTACATTTTGCCATATTCATATTATGATTTAGCTCAGTGGGATGATGATGCCTACTGAGTAGCCATGTTTAAGCACTCATACTACACTTTTGTTCATTTTTTATGCAAATTCGAGTACGAGTTATCATTGTTTGTTCGAGGATTGTGTAGTGGTCAATTCGGAGATAGGGTGAGCTCTTAGAGTTAGAGTTTCCCCATTTTCCTTTATTTTATTTATGTGTAGTTTTTAATTTCAAGACAGGATTGTATTGATTATTTTAGAGCTTGGGTTGTATTTATAGTAGCTCTTATACTGACTTTACCAAGACGTGGGATCATTTTTATATGTTAAGATTATCTTTCAGAATATAATATTGTTTTACTTATTTCTATCTTTAGAGCCTATATGGACCTTCTTGGGGCATTTCCACCAAGTTAGCCCATTGGTAATAACTCCAAGCTATGATTTGTCTTACCTACAGGGGCGGTTTGGTAGGTGCCATCATGACTCATAAATCAGGTTGTGATAGGTAGTTTAGCAGGTTTCTTAAGAACTTTTCCTATATTGCTACTCACTTGACAAAGTTGAATAAGAAAAAGGTGCCATTCGTATGGTTTGCCAAATGTGAAGAGATCTAACAAAATCTCAAGATTCTTTTGACTACAACTCCCATTGTTGTCTGTCAATTCAAGGTAAGGACTTCATATTGTTTTGTGATGCTTCACGGTCTGGTTTGGGTATTGTGTTAAACAAGGAGAAAAATGTTATTTCTTATGATTTAAGAAAATTGAATCCTCATGTAAAGAGTTATCTAACACATTACTTGGAGTTGTCAATAGAGGTTTTGGCACTTCAGATTCAAAGACACTATCCCCATGGCATCAAGTGTGAGATGTTTACAGACCATCACAGTTTGCATCATGGTTTTATCCAAAAGGATTTGAACTTAAGGAATAGGAGATGGATGGAATTATTGAAGGATTATGATATGACTATTTAATATTAATTAGGTAAAGCCAATAGGGTGGCAGATACATTAAGCTAGAAATAGGTAAGTATGGGTAGTTTCTCTTGATTAAGGGTGTCATGGTGACCTTTGGATAGAGAGATTCAAAATATAGCATCAAAGTTATGCATTTTGGTGTTTCTAAAGGGAGTGAAGTGTTTTATAGTGTAGAAGTAAGGTCAATATTACTTAATCAAATAAAGGCTAGACAGTTTTAGAATATGAAGCTAAGTAAAATTCCAAACACGGTGGTAATTGGTAAACTTTTTGATGTGATACTTAATTTGTGTGGGTGTTAATGGTGAGAGGACGTGTGTATCCCTTGGTTGGTGATATGATTTATGGTTTCTTATAGATACTGATTGTTCATGATACTCTATTCATTAGGGTGGAACCAAAATGTACTATGACTTGAGATAATTCTTTTGATGGCCTAAAATAAAGAGAGATATAGAGAAGTATTTGTCTAAATGCCATAACTTTCAGTAGCAAAATATGAACACCGAAGTCCGATGAGTTTAATTTGGAGGATGCCTAAACCCAGTATAAGTGGGCAATGATAGACACAGTTAGCCTATCCACTATGACTATAAATCTAGGATAGTCATAATGGATAGGCTAACCAAGTCCTCTTATTTTGTTCCAGTTAAAATAGAGTGTAGCTCAAAGTAGTTATCCTAGATTTATATCAAGGAGATATTAAGGCTTCATGGGGTGCCAATTTTCATCTTTTCTACAAGAATTACCCGAATCACCTCTAAATTTTAGGGCAAGTTACATAAGGAGTTGTTACTAAGCTTTACTCTAGCACTACATTTCATCCTCAAACTAATGGACAATCTAATAGGACTACTCAGGTGCTGGAAGATATGTTATGGGAGTTGTGTGATTGATTTGATGGCCACTAAGATAAGTTTAAATAATTATGTGAGTTTTTATACAATAATAGTTACCATTCTAGGATCGACATAAGTCCATTTGAAATACTCTATGGGAGAAGGTGTATATCACCCATATTATAATGCCCCGAAAGTACATCCTGGGTGCCACACGGTGCTTATAGTCTTGAGGGACCACAAGATAACCCATGAGTTAGTACCTGCTGTGAGCACTGCACAAAACTGCTAACAATAGATCAAATGAGGAATTTAACTGAGGAATGCCATAAGGTTTTAAATCATAGTTCTAATAAAGTCTGAAAAAAACTGATAAAACGTATGATAATGACAACTGAAAATTGAAGACTGACTAACCGTCTGTACTTGTCTGAAAAGCCTCTACTGACTGACTATGGAGCTAATGGGATAAACACCTAACTAACTCCGACTGAAAGGAAATATATTAAAACTGATGAAATAACTGAGATAAATAAACCATGTCGTCAAAATATAAGGACTCACCACTGCTATAGCTGATAATCTGGTATGTCTATACACAATCTGGGAACTGAGCATCCAAACCTATGATATTAAACATTATAGCACAAGAAACGAGTATGAGATCAATACTTTGAATGTACTGGTATGCTAAATAAGGAAGGCTGATATGCATAGTTTTATGTACAAGAGTAATAACTGACTGAATGAATAGCATGAAGTACTGAATAGAGTGCATGAAATCTGTAAATACTGATAATGCATGACCAGGAGTAAAATATGTTCTAAATATAATCTGTAAACAGAAATACTGAATACTGTCAAATGAATTACTTATATTTGTATACTATGGACAAACAAAATTAAAACTGAATTACAGAGCGTATTATTAGACTGAGACTGTGGGAGCTATCATCTAACCAACATGCCCCAATGAGCAATTTGGGGTACAACCTGTGACCCCATTTAGAAGGGTGTAAGTATCGGAACACGGGTACTAACACTAGCTGTTTGGATCCACTGATGTGATGTCCCAAAGGTCTACGGGTGTCAAGCCTAAACTGACAGGTGACCCCTAGGAGGTAGTCAAGCCTGAACTGACAGGTGAATCCTCAAATTCTATCCTAGATACATAGTTCTAGAGTACAGAGACTGCTATTAACGACTCTACCTAACTAAAGGGGAAGTCGCCATCCCTACACTCGCTCGATGTAAATCTAACTGCCAACTGAACTGACTCAGAATACTGAATTGTTCTAAGTTTAACTATTCATGATAACTGACTGAACTTTTAATTCTCATAACATAACTAAAATTATTTTGAAGATACTGAGAGTATGTAAACAGCTATGTTTTTGGGTATTCATAACCCCCAGGACTCGATAGCCATAATAGAAAAATAGTACCAAATCTTTGGGGACATAACATGAAAACATTTATTCAAAATTCATTCTTGTAGGCATTTCATCAAACACTTGATATTAATAGTTTAAGCTAAGCATGAGAATAGTTTAAAGCTTGTAGTAGTAGCATGATTTCGACATCAAAATCACTAATTATGATCTAAATCATCAAATAACATTATTCAAACGTGTGGTGTTTAATAGAAGCAACAATTTTATGTAAACATGGTATAGAATCAAGATTCATGGTTAAAATCATAATTAAAATCATAATTACTTGTAAAAATCACAGCTTTGAATTTGAAATTAGATTCTTGGACTCTATGGGTGGAAGGAACCCATGGATGAATATTTAACATACCTTAGTTTGTGAAATTGAGAAAGTTCTTGATGAACACTTGAAACTTGATCTTGAATATTGGATAAGTTAGGGTTTGTTATTGAAAGAGGATTAGTTCCTTGGAGGGAAATTATGAATAATGAGACATATAATTCCCCTTTAGGGTTTTAATTTTATATTTTGGAGGGATTTGGGGCCATGGGAAAAGACCAAATGGTCCTTGGAAAATTAAATCACGACCTGACAAATCCCAATTTTACATGCCAGCACAATATAGTACTTATCGATTTATGACACTAGAAAAGGACAATCCCCATTTTTTCCAATAACGCGACGCACTGCTATGTCATTGCGCCATTAGAAAGGGATAATTTCAAACTGGTACCTTGGCACGACATGACGCCATCACGGTGCCCCACTAAAAAATGGACAATTGCAAATTGTACCTTGGCATGATGCGGTGCCATCTCAATTCCCCACTAAAAATTGGACAATCGTGATGCTGACCATCACCGCAATGCGGCCTAATCGCGATAAGCTACTACTTCTTAATAAAAGTACCATAACTTCTCACCCGGATATCAGATTTAGCTAAAATTGGTATCATTGGAAAGCTAATTCAATTTTTTATAATTTGAAGGGTCTTGATATGGAAAATTCTTAGTATAAAATAATATAAGCTCATTTGAATTTGACTATGGAAACATTCTTATCAACAATTCAATTATTATCGAATATTTTAATTCATCTAATAGCTAGGAGTTACTTGAGGTCTTAATATACATCAAACTCACTCATAAAACTATCAAAGATATATGATTCATTTCTCATGATCTCGAAGCATGGTTCTAATATTAGTTTGGATTTTTTGGGTATTACATATATAATGGTTCAAAGTATGTTATGTGAAGACTTTGGGAACAAACTTAGTGAAGGAAACTAAGGATAAGGTGAGGGTCATCCAAGACACTAAGACTAACCAATGTTCACAAAATATTCCATGTGCTAATGCTCAAGAAGTACCATGGGTATGGTGATTATATCATTAAATGGGATTTGGTTTTACTGGATAAGAATCTTTCATATACAGAGGAATTAGTTGTAATTTTTTATTGATATATATGAAAATTATGGAAAAAGAAGATTTGACCACTGAAGGTTTACAGAAAGCACCATCCGGTTGAGAAGGCTACGGGGGAAATCGGGTGGGACATAGGAGACAAGTACCCTCACTTGTTTTAGGATGCAAGTACTTCTTACATCTTGCTTCTCATGTTTTTTATTTTTGATCTTCCTAGAACTAATGATAGGTAAATTGGAATTAGCTGTGATAATCCATTCCATCATTATGGGTTTGTCTTGTGTGTTAAAAGATGATAATGATGTAGCCTAGGGTAATATAAGAATGGATTAGCTAATTGTTAAAAGGTTTAAGATGATTTTATGATAGCTAAGATAATAAGAAGTTCATGGAAACTTTAGAAAGTGAATTCTGGTCAGTAGAAATTTTGATATCGAATTTGACATAAACGGGTATGTTTGGAATGTATAAATCTAAGAGTGTGTTGTAAGGATGGAAAAACTAGAAAAATCTTTATTTCTACCTTTCCTACCCACTATAGCGGGTGGACAATCGCTACAACTACACCATTATAGAGGAAATATTGCTACTATAGCAGCAGTCAGCTTTGGCAATCCCGCCATAGTAGGTGAATATAGTTATATCATGATAGGGCTACTATAGGTAAATAAGGTTGTTATAATAGGATATGCACTGACTAATGTAGAAAATATCCCAAAAATATTATTTGTATTACACTTTGATTAAAGAGTTGGGAGAGGCAATTTTGGGCAATTTCAATCGATTGTTATCAATTTCCTTGGTTAAGTTAATCCATTCCATTAACTAGTTTTTATTTTATTAATATGTGAAATCACTAGTTTTTGAGTTTTGAAAGGATTTAACATGACCTCTGTGAATTTTTGTGTGCAATTAAATGAATTGGGTGTCAAAGCCTTGAATTTTTGTTAAAAGTTGTTAATTTATGATTACATGCTAAGAATTCAGCATTATATTCATGAAATTGGTAGAATTCAGGTTGGATGATGGTAGAAAACCTATGTAAAACCTCGTAAAAGTCATGCATGGATTAGCCTTTAATAGAATACCCTTAGACTAAAAACTTGAAAATTTTTCTAAGTGTAATGAGGACTTAGAGTCATTTTAGCTGGTAATTTTCAAGATACAACTTTTCAATCTTTCCAATATCCGTTTTTAGATTTTCAAGTTGAGTTATGATCGGAAAAGCTCATAGTACATCTCAGATAAGTTTTGGATTTTTTTGAAATGCATAAGGCTGCGTTTGGATTTCAAAACAGTAGCAAAACGTATAGCCTATTGCCCAGTTTTCAACATTTCAGGGTCAACTTCAAACGATCATAAATCTCTGAATATAATGGGAGATTTGATACCTATCAAATGAAATCTCTTTGCGTTTTCCTTCCAATGCAACTGGTTTCATCCAAATCCAACATCTGAGTAATGAGTTATACCCATTTTACTTCAGCCTGTCAGCTTGTCAATTGAGGGACAGTTTCGACTTTATTTTTTAGGGGCATTTTAGTCATTTCACCTTACCCATATTTCATCTATAACACCAGATTTAGCCCCTAATTCATCAAAATATAATCCTTTTCTCAAATTTTCTCTCAAGAATACCCCTTAGGGTTTCAAAATAAAAACTCAAGTAGTTCAAGATTCAACCATGAGTTTTCAAAACAAATTAGAGATTTGGAATCCCCAATCCACAAGCTTTAAGAATCATCCATTATTCTTCATAATCGAGGTATGCGGGGTTTTCCTAAATTCTCATGGGCATAGAAAAATCATGTTTTAGAATGGAGTTTTTGAAACTATGTATATATTCACGTATTAGATGTTTTAACATCATTATTTTGGTCTTTTGACCTTCCCCAAAGTGATTTGAGAATATGTATGTATGAAAACATGTATTTAAGAATGAATTCTTGTTGAGAGCATGACTTTTGGTGAATTCCCTCTTATTATGAATTTTTAGATTTTTCATAGCATATGAATTGTTTTGCAATGCTTTCTTGAAAAGTACTATATGAAATGGTTGAACTCTTGTTATGATTTAAACGTGGTTTTAAATCACTAAAGAGGAAATTTAGCATGAATGTTTAATGTTTATAATGCATGTAATAAAAGAGTGTATGATTTGCTAAAGGCACTAGACCACCATATGTTAGATGAAGTTTTTGCATAATTTTGACTTGAGTTTCGGAACACAAAATCTTCTATATCAGTTGTATGTTTTTGGGTGGTCTAAGATTTTGTTTAAATGAAAGATTTATCTTAATGTATTATGGCTCAGAAATCATGAATTACAAGTCTTGATATGATGATACCAAACTTAGAAAATGCCATAATAGACACAGAAGAATACAAAAATCAGACTTTATCAAATTTGCATTTTAGAACTTTAGAATAATGCATTTTCAGAAAAGATAAAATAGGGAATAAAGAGAGCTTAGGTGATTCCCCGAAGAAGGCGTGAGTTCAGACAACTCTTTTCCCAAAACCGTTGTTTGCCGACCCAGGTATATTATTATATGCTGACTTAAGTGTCGTGTGGCATATCAGATTCAGGAACTCCAACCCTTGCGGTACACTCGGGTTGGAGTCTTCCTTATTGAGTCAATGGCGGATTCTATATCGCCATGGAATATCAGACTTGTAGGGGATACCACCTAACTCAAAAGTAATACATAGATCATAATTTGAAATTTACAGACAGGTTACATATTTTCAGAAAGTGCCCATGTGTTTTTCAGAAAATGTTTTATGCATGATGTTTTGATGAAAATTTCTCTCATGTATTGTATATATATATATATATATGTTCAATTACTTTATTTTGTATTGCTTCGCGTGCCAGTACTTTTGTGCTGACCTTCCCTCCTTTCAGGTTTTGAGACACAATCTAGGGGTCTAGATAAACAGTAGATATTTTAGATCGCAGAGCAGATTGTGCAGGGGTGAGCCTTCTATATTTTAGAAGGCCTGTTAACTTTCAGATACTTATCTTTATGTCATGTTTTGGTCTACTGGAGGCCTTGTCCTAGATTTTAGATAGTTGCTATTAGTCATGTAGTAGAGATTTTTGCAGACAGATTTCAGATGTTGATAGATGTTGTGGGAATTTATTTCCCATTATTGATTTTACTAGACTTATGGCCATGTTTCTGTAATATTATGTATCTTCCATAATTCTTTTATCATATGAATTATGTGCATGATTACTAGATAAATAGAGGTGTTTTGGGCCTTCATGATTCGGGATACTCATCACAGCTAGGGCCCCGATTTAGGTAGTGACAAATTTGGTATCAAAGCACGATTCAAGGTCCTAGGATGTCTGTGAAATTACATTGGGTAGAGTCTTGTTTATGTGTGTGTAGCATGCCATACTTATAAGCAGGAGGCTACAAGGCGTTTAGGAATGTCTCTTTTTTTTCATGTTCTAATTTGTGCAACAGAGTTAGAATGTTCGTCCTTCATACTCTAATTCATGCTATGGTGACGTCCATACGAAAGTAAAATCATCCCAAATTCTTTCCTTACTCTGATGTTCTTAGACCCGTCACATTACTGGGGTGATTCAAGTTTAGAAGTTTAGAGTTTAAATGGTATTTTCCCTTCGGATCGCGTCATATATGATCTTAAAATTGTGCAAGAACTTGAGAAGAGTCCATTATTGCTTCAGAGTGTATAGGTTCTAGTGTGAACCTTGATCTTGATGAAATTGTGCTTTTCAGCCTTCTGTATTGAGTATATTCAGCCCTTTTTAGAAATTTATGATGCAGATGTCATGCTTAAGGGAAAATATGTGCAGTAAAAGTGTTGGAATTGTATTTCCACCCAAATAGTAGTATAAGTTAAAGTGTCAATGTCATGACCTATTGGTAGCTAGTAGCGTGTGTGGATTTTATGATAATCTGTGGGGGAAATATTTGACTCAGATTTTTATCTATACAAAGTAAGATGTGTATTCTCAGATTATGGAATATTATGTGACAAGTTTCTATCTCCTGAAATATTTTATCATTGTGTTGATGAAACTAAAAAGTCTAGTGAAGCCATGTGGGGCTCTTTCGATTCACTAGCATAGTTGCCTTGTCATTCATCTCATTGTCTTGTTCAAACCACAAAAAAATCAAAGTCTACTAAAGCCGTGTGAGGCCTATTTTGATTCACTAGCAATTTATCGATCAACATGTTGTTCTTATGTTGGTTGAATATATGTATAGCTGAATATTTTTGCAGGAGATAGAGTTGGTAATGAAGCGATTTATCCTTGTGTGTTAGTTTATTAGTAGAAGATAGAGAACGATTTATTAGGCGAGGTAAATTGTCCTTGCTTGAAGTATGAAAATGGCTTGATTAGCCAGTAGGTTATAGGTATAGACTCATGGTTGTTGTGGAATTTGAAGGTATTGTAAATGTACGCTTGAGTAATTAATTGTGATGTGAGAAAGTAATATAAGTAGATACGATTGTACGGGGTTATAATATAAGGATAAGGTTGACCATGTCTATTATGAGGCTTTAACCCCCTTGACCCTATTTTCATCGGTAGTTGTAAACTAGTGATACTTGTGAGAAGGTATGTAGTAAATTTTCAAGATATTTGGGTAGAATGTGCCAGTTTGATGGATTAGTATATTTATATTATGTTGCATTCTTCATTGGTGGTAAATGATTGATACTAAACTATAGGCTTGAATATTAAATGGTGTGGTGGTAAATAGTGGCAAGAGTTTGATGATGCATGTTTTGTGGGATTAAATTAGTAGGCTTGATGTGCTGAAATAGTATATGCTAATGGATTATGATGAGGAAAACCATTAGGTCATGATCGATTATTGTGGTTGTGAAGTTCTAGTGCACTAGTGTTTCGTGATATTTATTTCTTAGTTTCCAAGTGAAAATTTTGTGTAAGGTTGGGTTGTAAATCATGTATAGCACTAGATATTAAGTTTGAATAGTTGATGTCCATGAAGGTGGATGTGAAGATTTCTTGGTTAATGAATACTAGTTGTATAAAAGTGATCTAATAGACTTGAACGGTGCATGTAATAGAGTAAGTTTATTTAATTCATAGTGATGTATGATATTGTATGTATGATGTAGAAGTATGCCTAAGGTGACATGAGGTTGCGGTATTTTTTTCTAAGGCTATTACTTGTTGTGCGTGGCTAGTGGTACCATTGAATTGTTAAGTGGAGAAAGACTAGTTAGATGGTATATGGTGATCTAAATAGCCATGTTAAGGTGTTTTGATTGATAGTTTTGGGCCTTTTGCGGTGATCTTGATTCTCATAGTAGAGGGATATAAATTTAAAGTCGCAATAGTGGTAGGCTATATCGAAAGTGATATGGTTCATCAAAGGCTTGGTGATATCCATGTTAAGTGTTAGAATCTAAGTTTGAGTTTTGAAGGTTGAACCGATAGAAATAAGTGTGCAAGCATTATACTATGACTATTGGTGGCTATGGAAAGATAGAGTGTATCCCAGAAGGTAGTCATTTGGGTTGAGTTCTATGATATGCATGTATTGTCATTTTTTCATACCTTGGAGTGCAGTAAGTGTAGTTCAGTTAGAATTTGGTAAAGGATCTCCCAAGCTCTAGATGATGACTTAAAGCTACAGGAGATATAATAGAACGAATCACCAAGTAAGGCTCTCAGATTCTAGTAGTGATGCAGTATGATTTAGAACATCAGAAAGTGAGGGTGAATCTCAACCCATTCCTATCTCAGTATTTTTCAGTTATCCCAATACCTACTCATATCTCACATTTCAGTACACTGCTCATAGTTCATGTTCAGGTACATGATAGAGAATCATGTGCTCTTCCAGATTCCTAAATGAGGAACTTCAGTTTATTCAGCAGTCAAAATCATATTCCATATGTTATGAGCTCTAGTTGAGGTAATGCAAGTACTCACTCTTTATAGTGTGCTCAGTCCCGTATAAAGATCTTTTCACGCTTGAGGGTCTTATGTTTTAACTTTTTAGTAACCCTCCCTATGCAATAATAGTGGTGATGATGTAAATGTTCTTGTTGATGGAAGATCATAGTATTCTTGTTTAGATAAGGCCATAAGAATGAAGAAAGATTTGGGGCCAAGTCTTTGCTACATGTCATGATTAGTGGAAAAGTTTGTGTGTGTATGTTTTTAGGATAGCGCGTGGGAGTTATATTGATAATAGTTTAAAACCTATGTGAAGTATGTATTTGTGGATGGTTGCCTTGAAGTTAACATGTCATTATAAATTAGGCTTGAATGACGTTTTGGGATTGTAGTGGAAGGTCGCAATATGCATTAGCGACTTCATATTAAGAGTTCAGAGTAGTCATTGAAGTGGTAAGGCAAGTTATTCTTAGAATGTGATCTTTAAAACAGGTATAGAAGGTGGCATCATATGGTTTAGAATAATAGCGTGGTGTAGCATATTGTATTTTTGTGACTTAGAGTTAGGCTTGATCGCGGAGTAAGGATTAAGCTATTTTAGACATTAGTAGAAAAATTTGTCAATTCTCATATGAGAAATTTAAGTTGAATTGAATGAATATCATATTTATAGGGAATAGTATAGTTAAGGGATATTGTTCCAATTGCTTAATAGCAATTTCATATGACTCAACCTTTTGGTATTTTCCTAAAATTTCATCTTTAATTTCATTTAAGCAAGACGCTTGGCTCTCTTGAATTTTCATCAACATAGTCAGCGTCTCTTATATTATAGACTCCGCCTTACGTTTGCCAGGTGGAATGTACTCTGCCTTACGTTTGCTAGGTGGAATGTACTTATCTCTCTTATCATGATAGTTCCAACCTTGATTCCCTTACTATTAGGCTTGGAAACTTGCCAGCTGATGATCCACATACTTTGTCTCTTTAGATATCCCAAATTCATGTTTGGAAGAATTGATAGTTTTAACTTGTTTTACTAACTCACCAATTTTCGTTTGTAATAACTAAATTACTTGAGCAATAACATTCTCAGTTATTATTTGTTTGCTGGAAACTCTAGTGTCATACATATCAAAAACTCTCTTATCCTTTTGAGGTTTCCACCCTCAGTTAGTTACTGAGTTTTGATCTATAATACCAGCAACTATCTTCCATCTCAATCTTATAAAGGCTCCTCCAGAAATTATGTCTGCCATTGCTCTGGAACTAGTAGTCAAGGCTCTATAGAATATCTATGACAAGCTTGTCCCAGATATCTGGTAGTTGGGTATCATACTAAGCTTCTTCTTGAATCGACAACATGCCTCATACATGGTCTTTAACTGTAGTTTCTTGAAATTATAGGTTTCATCCTTGAGCTGCAATACCCTTGATGGAGGAAAGAACCTGTTCAAGAATTTTTGCATAGCTCCCTCCATGTAGTAATAAAACCTCTTGGAAGTTCGCCAAGCCATAATGATGCTTCCCCAGATAGCGAGAAAGATAATAACCTCAGTATCAGTGCTTTTTGATATACCCCTAGTATAGTAGATGAAGTGCATATCTCAGTAAAATTTGCTAGGTACATGTTTTCTTCATTGGTCTGTAACCTCGCAAATACGCACTTTAAGTACAAGAGATGAATCATAGCACTAGAGATATTAAAATTGACATTAGGAGATAAAGCATGAGGAATAATGGATCCTATATTAGCTGGCTCATCGTATCCCAAATCTTCATCATCATTAATATGTGGTTGAACAAACAAATATTCTTGGATCACTTAAGGTTGGCGTATGTTTTGATATCCATCGAGTGCAGCTCGGCAGTCTGTTGTGTTTGGGGAGATTGTCCCTCTTTGTTTCTTATATCCTACTATATGGTTGTAGGATCTTATCTATAGCTAGTGGGATTAAGGTATTACGTCTACTCTGTGTGCTAGGAATACAACGACGTATGCCAAACTAAGAACAAAAAGAAAAACCCAAGAAATACAATGACATTAATCCACAAATCAACATCATGTTCCCCGACAACGGTGCTAATTTCTTAATGATGTCCAAGCAACACGTCCTTTTAGATGATGATACTATTTCTTTCAAGATATAGTAAACCAACTAAGGTTGGGGTTGAATCCCAAGGAAACATGTGGAATTGCAGTTATTAGCAGTTGTAGACTACAGGCAGTACTGGAAAGTAGATGGGGGAATTTGTTTATAGTAGTTGTGAGCAAGTAACAACATTAACTGTGGTTGAAATTAGTTATAGGTGAATGCTAGGATTGTGTTCCCCCAGCTTTTTTAAATCCGTAGGTTTACCTTGCTATGTTGAACCAACCTAATACCTTGCATTCAGAATCAATAAGTTATGTACCTCCAATAGTCTTTTGGATGAGTAAGAGGATTTCACCCTTTACCTTTTGAGCCTCAAGATGTCGTATTACTAACCCTTATCTTTATCCTAGTTAACTATTACCTTTTGAGTCTTAAGTTATTAGACAAAAGCTAATTCTCATTGACTATATTCCATTTTGCTATAAAAGATCATCGATTAACTCCCAAATTATAGTTGTCATTATCTTTTCCTAGTCACTACTCCTCTTTTGGAGTAAGTAGAAATATCTTAGTGGGATTATAACATTTGAAACCATTAAGAAAACTATTCTAATGAAGATAATTCAATGTACGCCATGGGTATTAGTTTAGTTCAACAATCATACTTTCCCTACTTCATTAATTATACTGGGTTTGTACAATCCTAGCTATAGGTTTTAGGCTCTCATGAATGTGAAGAAATCAATATCATTCATAATAGAAAGCAAAGATGAAATCAAAATAATAAGATGAATAAAAACCCACAACCGTAAACTAAATAATCAATCAAAGTCAATACAATGAAATTCCAAGATCAAAGATGGATATTGAAATCAATATATATTTCTAAGTGTAAAAAGTATGTTCTTCCTACTAAAAAGTACATAAGGGGTATTTATAGTACAAGAGAAAACCCTAAAAACTAAGCCCAGACAAAATAGGAGAATATAGGATTGATGGCCACATGTGGTCTTCACCTGGGATTTGGACACCAAAGCAGGTTGTACCTGCGGTCTGCTCTGGGCGCAGGTACGGACTATAGGTACTGGATGGGAAAAATTCTTGCAAGTTAGATCTTGGGATTTTGGCTTTATAGCACCCACTTTGTGTACTTATGGTCTGTAGGTCCTACCTGCGGTCTGTGGGTCAACTTAGTAGGTGCTGGGAGTTAGTTTTTCAGCTCTTCTTTGATTCTCGAATATGCTTTGATTATGATCAAGCCAGAAAACACCCCAATCATCCATAATCAATCCAAAAGTATCCATAAACACCTTTTTTCACCATTTTCATGAACTTATCATCCAAAACATGGTTTTCTGCAAAGCATACCCAAAACAGATTATATCTAATAAAAAGGCCTAAAAAACTTACATATTTTCCTTATTTTAAGCATCTAACGTGCTATATTTCTATATCATATAATGTGAAAAAGGTGATGGATATCATAGGTGTCACTACTAGTGAGAGTGCAAACTTAGATACTTACTAGAGGATAGAGGTATCGATGTAGGGCCTGTAGAGTAGGATGAATTTGCTACTGACTTCTTAGATAGGTTCTTCCTACTTTAGTTAAGGGAGGATAAGGTTCAGGATTTTATCAATTTAAATTAGGGTAACATGAGTATGAAGGAGTATTCACTTAAGTTTACCCAATTGGAAAGGTATACTACGACTACGGTGGCCGACTTCAGGACCAAGATGAGTACGTTTGTGTCTGGTGTTTCTGAGGAGGTAGTCAACGAGTGTAGAACTGGTATATTGATTAAAGAGATAATATTTCTAGACTAATGGTTCACATTCAACTGATTGAGGAACAAAAGCTCAAAGAAAAAGAAAGGGAGCTTAAGATGGCCTGAACTGGCATGTTCAACTTTTCTCAGCATTGTTCAGAGGGCGGAATTTGTTCCCAGTTCATCCAAATATTTTTGGACTCATCCCCATCTTTTGCCAATTCTTCAGTGCCTATGTTTAGGCAGGAGTATTAGGATAGAGCGTCAGGCTTTGAATCCTAGGGTAGTGTGAACAATAGTCGTACAAATCTAATCTATAAAAAGTGTGGTAAGAACCACTAGGGTAAGTGTAGGGAAATCAGTGATATGTGTTTTAGGTGTGGCAAGATAGACCATAGGATTAGGGATTGCCCAAAAGGAAAATGATTTTCTTCAATAGGGCCAGTCCAAATTTTCCTCAGCTCTAGCAGGTTACCCGATTCAGTAGGGTGCCACCTCTAATGCCACCAGTGGGTAGCGTCATAATTGACTTTATGCCCTTCAGACTCGACAGGACCAGGATATTTTTCCTGATGTAGTTACTAGCATGTTACGAGTTTTCCATCTTTATATTTATGCTTTGTTAGGCCCTGAAGCTTCACTTTATTTTTTGAATCCATATATAATCGTAGATTTTAGTGTTAGTCCCATTATATTAGCAGAACCCTTTTCAGTGTCTAGTCTAGTAAGTATTTCTATTATAGTCTGACAGGTATACAAAAATTTCCCAATCATAGTGTCCTAGAAGGTTTTCTTAGTAGATCTCGTAGAGTTAGATATGAATAATTTTGACGTCTTTCTTGACATGGATTGGATCCACTTTTGCTAGAACCATCTAGTTCTGGTTTCCTAATGATCCAATCATAGAATGAAGGGGTAGTACCTCAGATCCTATAGGTCAACTTGTTTCCTACCTTATGGATAGGAAAATTATCTTTAAGGGTTGTATTTACCATGTTTCCTGAGTCAAGGACTCAGGTTTCAAAACTCCAAGTGTTGATTCAGTTCTAATACTAAATGAGTTTCCAGAAGTGTTTCTTGAATATCTTCTTAAAGTTTCTCTCGAGCCGGGAAATTGACTTCAAAATAGATGTCCTCCAAAATACCCAACCTATTTTAATTCCACCTTATATAATGGATCCATCTGAGCTTAATAAACTGAAAGAAAATTTAATAGATCTCTTAGATAAGGGTTTTGTCAGGCTGAGTATTCCCCCGTTGGGTGCTCTAGTTCTCTTCATGCACAAGAAAGATGGTTCTCTTATTATGTGCATACACTACCTTCAATGAAACAAATTCACTATAAAGAATAAGTATCCTCTACCTAGTATTGATGACTTGTACCATAGATCTGGCTGTCATCATCTTAAAGTCAGGGAATGTTACATTCCAAAGACAACTTTCAAAATTAGGTATGGTCACTTTGAATTTATAGTTATGTATTTTGGACTAACAAATTCTCTTACAACTTTTATGAAATTGATGAACAAGGTGTTTAAGTAGTACCTATACATGTTTTTTGTAGTCTTCATAGATGACATCCTTGTCTATTCCCATAGTGAAGGGGAGCATGAAGACTATTAGAGGATTGTTTTCCAAACCTTTAAGGACAATCAACTATTTGCTAAGTTCAGCAAGTGTGAATTTGGGTTGATATAAGTAGCTTTCCTCAGTCACATAATTTCTGGTGATGGCATTAGAGTTGATTCTCAAAAGACCAAAGTAGTGATAAACTGGCCCAGACCCATCTCTCCATTAGTTTTTATGAGTTTCTTAGGTTTAGCCGATTACTACAGGCAGTTGGTTGAAGGATTTTCTTCTATTTCTTCTCTCAAATCCAGATTGACTCAGAAGAAAGAAGTTTTAGTGGTCAGATTCATACAAGAAGAGTTTTTAGGATTTGAAGAGTCGACTCACTTTCGCTTCAGTATTAACTCTGCCAGAATATTTAGATAGGTTTGTAGTTTATTGTGATGCTACCAAAGTTGGTCTTGGTTGTGTGTTAATGTAGCAGGTAAGTTAATAGCCTATGCCTTTAGACATCTTACATACCATGAGAAGAATTATCTGACTCATAATCTTGAGTTCGCAGTAGTTGTCTTTTCCTTAAAGATTTGGAGGCATTATCTTTATGGGGTTTATGTTGATGTGTTTACTTAACATAAAAGTGTACAATATGTATTCCTACAGAAGGACATAAATCTTCATCAGAGATGGTGACTTGAATTATTGAAAGACTATAATATAAGTGTGCTGTATCACCTAGGTAAGGATAATGTTATGGCTGATGCCTATATTAGATTGACTATGGAGAGTGTTGCTTATGTTGAGGAGGATAAAAGTGAGATAGTTCCTAAGGTTTATCATCATCCTAGAATAGGGGTTCAGTTGGATAATTTAGACAACGGTAGTATATGGGTTCAGAGTTTTCTTTGGTCTCTGAGGTAAAGGAAAAGCAAGACAGAGAACTTGTTTTGTTCATGTTAAAGGAGGTAGTTTAGGATTAAAAGGTCGAAGTTTTCTCCCAAGGAGGAGATGGGGTACTTCACTATCAGGGCATTTTATGTGTACCGAATATGGATTATTTGAGGCTTTGAATATTAGTGAAGGAATATGGTTTTCAATATTCTATTCTCCCAAGAGCCACTATGATGTACCATGATTTGCGGGAAGTCTATTGGTGTAATGGTATGAAGAATCAAATTTTAGAATTGATGGCTAAGTATTTGAATTATCAGCAAGTTAAGGTTGAGAACCAAAGGCCTATTGGTACTCTTTAGGAGTTCATCAATCTTACATGAAAGTGGGAAGTGGTGAATATGGACTTTGTTATAGGGTTACCCCATATGCGTCGTCAGCATGATTCTATTTTGGTCATCGTGGACAGAATGACCAAGTTAGCTCATTTCTTACATATCCATGCTTCATACTCAGCCAAGGATTATGCTAGAATCTATCTCAGGGAGTTGGTAAGGTTACATGGGATTCCCTTGACTATCATATTAGATAGGGGTACTCATTTTACCTCTTACTTTTGGAGTCTTTTCAGAGCTGTCTTAGTACTCAAGTTCATCTTAATGTAACTTTCTATCTGTAGATCGATAGTCAGGCAGAGCATACTATTCATACCTTAGAGGATATGTTGAGATCTCATTTTATTTGTTTTTGGGGTAGTTGGGATGATTACTTACCGTTGATTGAATTTGCTTAGAATAACAACTATCACTTCAGTATTCAGATGGCTCAATTTGAGGCTCTTTATAGTAAGTTGTGTAGATCTTCTATTAGTTGGTTTGAAGGTAGTAGAGAAATTTGATAGGGCTAGATTTAGTGTATGAGGCGATGGAAAAAGTTTGATTGATCTGGGAAAGACGGAACACAACCTAAAGTCATCATGAATCCTATGCAGATATGAGGAGAAGAGGTTTAGTCAGATTGGGATGCTCAATCCCTGCTATGTTGGCCCATATAGGATTTTGAGTGACTTTGGGAAGGTAACATATGAGTTAGAGTTTCTTGCGGAATTAGCATCAGTGTATTCAATGTTCCATGTCTCTTTGCTAAATAAATGTATTGGTTATCCAGCTTCTGTCGTTCTGTTGGAGAGTGTTGGCATGGAAGATAAACTCTCTAATAAAGAAGCACAATTGAAATCCTTGACCGTTAGATTCGTAGGTTGAGGATTGAAGAAGTTACCTTAGTAAAGGTTTTGTGCAGGAATCAGTCCGTTGAGGGAGCTAATTAGGATGCATATGTCGATATGTTAGCCAAGTATCCATATATTTTCTCCACGAGTTTAGATTTAGCTTGAGGTAACAGTCTCTTTAAATTAATCTTTATTTTTCTATCACAACTATCCAACCATCCCCATGCCATAACATACATTCATGAGTCAGTTCAGTCCATGCATTATGTTTTAGATTTTAAATATTAGTCGTGATTCAACTCCTAAATGTTCAGTGCATTATCTCAATCTTCTTAGTTTCCTAGCTTAGTCAGTTTTATTCAAGGATGAATTATCCCATGGGAGAGATATTGTAATACATCAAAATTTTCATGCTCTAGACCTCTTAAAATATAGTCCACAAAGTTAGCTTTCTAACTCTTCAAGCCTCATCTTAATCCGAGGTCATGGTAAGAAGTTAGGGAAAGTTTCCCTTAAGGTCCTGACAAATTGCCATGGCTATGACTAAAGGTAATGAGTCGTAACCACTCATGATGAGTTGTCACAAGTGAGTTATAGCCACTCTAGTGAATCCCTCAACTATAGACCAGTGACTATGACTACTCACTACAACTCGTAATCAGTGGCTACGAGTTGTATGGAGGGACTCATAGTCACAACAGTGTGCTATCAAAGAACCACCCTAAAGGTTACAAGTCCAACATATGAATGGTAGTCAGACATTACGTGTTACTATGCATACTCGTTACCTGACCAAAAAAGATCCAAGAATCAATCTTCAGATTATGACTTTACCCAACGAACTTATAGTTAGTTATAATGAGTCATTAGGAGGCAATTGTAGTCTAACCAAAATGTACCCGAGACCTTAGGATCCTAGTAATGACTCAGACCATGGCTCATAACCAGTTGTTACAAGTCGTATGGTGTGTTGTAATGACTAGGAGCATGTTTCCCTGCATATTTTTACAGGGACATGTCTTTTCCCACTCTTTTAAAAGCCAAACCCATGTAGTTTTGGATTCATAAGGGGTGTTATAAAAGGCCCCAAACCCCCAATTCATATCTTAATTGTCCAATTCTACCCAAGAGAAATCAAAGAAGCGATTACTTTCTTCCCCATGAGCAAACTAGGGTTCTTCAAACAAGTTAAATTTTCAAGAAGATTTCTCCAAGGCTACTACATTAGGTATGTGGGATATTCATCAATGGGTTCATTTCACCCATTGAGTACAAAATTTTCCCAAATCCTCAAGTTTAATTCAACTTTGAATTGGGGCTCTATGAAAACTATGAAATTCCCAAGTTCTTTATTGTAAATCTTGAATTCTGCCATGAATATGTGTTCCTCTATATGTTTAATCATGCTTTAAGTACCCTTACCATGATATTTATCTATACTGAAAAAATTATAGCATTTTGAGTTTAAGTCATGAAAATTCCTAACATGCTCTTACATTGAAATCATAGTGTATAATTATATTACTTTCTATGCAGGTAGGTTATGAATATCTTATACCTAGGTGATCATGCATACTACAACTTTAAAGAATTCAAGTGAATTACACCATGTTTGCACTATGAAATAATAACATTATCATGTTGAGTCATTGTGCTTATTAAATTATGGTATTGGTATCAGTGTTAGTTCAGTTGGGAGTAGGACTTAGCACCGGGCAAACTTATGGATGAAGGGTCACCCACCAGTAGAGGACTGAGACCTTCAATAGAAGTCCCTAAGTTTCAGAACTATGTAGCCAACGTAGGGTATAATATATCAACCGCCAATAGAGGACTGACACTCTCTCAGAGGGGTCACCCACCAAAAGAGGATTGACATCCTAGTCTTTCAGGATGTCAACTTAGTGGATCCTAGCTAATACCCCGTGGCAAGGTATTGATAACTGTAATACCCCGTACTTTTAAAAATCATCCCATAAATGTTAAAGACTTGTTTAGAAGATGAATCAACTTTTATACATGTGATATTTTCAAGAGCACCGAGTATCTTGTGGTCCTTTGAGGTCATGAGCACTATGTAGCATTCCAGGTACTAGATTTAGGGTGTTACAAACTTGGTATTAGATCCTAAGATTCAACAGTATCTTAGGAAGTCTGAAAAGCCGCATCTAGTAGAATCTTGTATATAGGTATGTGCACCATACTTATGTGCAGGAGGCTATGAGATATTTTAGGAACTATTTCCCTTCTTTCATGTTTCAGATCATTCTATAGATAGGTTTTCTAAGAAATTAATATAGGTTGTCATAATTTTCCACTCATGTAAACTCCACCTTACTTTAAGGTAACAGAAACAGTGAGGTTGAAGGTCTTAGGGGTAGGGCTTTCTTAGAAAGTCCCCACATATAGTTATGGGATTGCCCACAGGCTCAAATATATCCCATAAGTTTTGTTATGTTCCAAAGTTGTACAGATCTCATTAATGATCATGAGAATTCATTCGTAAAACCAAAATTAGATTGCCATAAGATCCCTTCTCAGGATCCTATGATAGTTTATGACCTAGAGTTAGAAGCATGAACCTAGGAGTTTGGAAATAGTACAGTTGGGATAACGTTATCTAAATTGAGCAGATTATTTATTCATGGGGATATTTGTTCCAAGGTAGATCGATAGGCTTGAATAATGCAAGCACGAATTTAAGATTATTGATCTAAAATTAAGTATGAAGGTGTGGATGTGAATTAGGAGATGAAATATTAGTAGTATATGAAGAAACAAAATCAGATGATTTGTTTAGTAAGGCAAGCATATGTCAAATAGAGTGTAAGCATGTGATGATGATTGCAGTTCAGTTCAGAGTTTAGTAAAGTGTTCAAAGACTTATGATGATGGCTTCAAGTCAAGGGAAAGATGATAGATGAAGTAACCAATTCAGGCTCTCTGATTCTAGTTGTAGTGCTAGTACGTATAGAAAAGTAGTAAGGTAAGATGAGTCCCGACTATCATTATCTCAGTGTAAAGTTTGGTACTTTATTTGGCATGATTCCTACGTATGATTCATATCTCAGTTCCATGAATACAACTTATATTCACACGCTATCCATAGAATCATGTACGATTCCAGTTTCCTAGCATAAGGAGTTAACTTTAATTCCCCTCAGTAATAAAAATCATGTCCTACAAATATAGAAAACTCCAAACTCAGGTCATGCAGCTCATGAATCATGTATTCATGTCATTCTTTAGAGTAAGCTTAGACCACACTATAATACCTCGGGAAATATGTCATTGAAATTTTGTGCGTAAACGTGTTGGTTTCTATCTTCTAGAATGAATTATAAATTTTCCATGTGAAATATCTTAGATTATGACCCACCATTGCGTAGAGTATCAAATAATCTTTCCAAATATATGTGGATCATCAAAAATGGACACCCGAGCGACGAGTTATGAATATTCCGATCGAACCATGAATAGTAGTGAACAGTAAAACGTGCAGGAAAAAGTACTGAATTTAAATGTTAATAACTCCTTGTACATAATGATCTGGGTGATCTAATATATATCAACGGAAAGCTTTGCAAGTCCTCTTTCCAATGAAGTTAGTTTCATCCAATTTTTCTATTGTACCAAAAAGTTATGGTCCATCTACTTCAGCCTATCAAAAGTGAATTTTTTGGTCAACTTCAAACGATCATAACTCCTCGTACACAATGATTTGGGTGAGATACTATATATCAACGGAAAGATATGAGAGTCCTCTTTCTAATGAAATTAGTTTCATCTAATTTAAATATCCGAGTAAAATGTTATGGTTGATCTACTTAGACTAGTAAAACAGTCCACCAAAGGACAGATTCGAGAGTTTTTTTTTTTAGGGGAGTTTTGGTCATCCCCCCTCACCCAAAATCCGTCCAAATCCTATATTAAAGCTAATTAGAAGCATTATATGTTATATTTCATCAAACTCCCTAAAAAAGAAAATCCTAAGCTCCTACATCCAACTTCAAGAACCTCCAAA